>NC_080169.1:114869429-115016309 GCF_950295315.1 Erinaceus europaeus | reverse complement strand
CTTCGCAGTTGAATATAAAACATTCCTGACCCACTGTGAATTTTAGCTAGTTGCTATTTTTTTTTAAATCTTTTTTGCCACTGGATTGTCACTGGGACTCAGTGCCCTCATGACTCTACCATCCTCCTCTCTATCTTTTTTCCTTTTCTTTCATTTTTTAATTAGTGATTTAATAATGATCAACAAGATTGTGGAATAACAAGGGTATAATTCCCCCTACCAGAGTTCCATAGCCCATCCCTGCCAATGGAATCTACCCTATTTTTCATCCTTCTGGGAGTATGAACCTATCTTTATGGGGTGCAGAAGGTCGGAGGTCTGGCTTCTGTAATTGTTTATTTTCTGGACATAGATATTGACTAGTGGATCCATATCCCCAGCCTATTTCTATCTTTCCCTTAGTGGAGTAAGTCTTTGGAGAAGTGGAGTTCCAGGACACAGTGATGAGGTCCTCTGTCCAGGGAGTCAGGCTGGCATCATGGTAGCATCTGCAACTTGGTGGCTGAAAGACATTCAGATGCAAAGCAGAACAAATTGTTTCACAATCAGGAACCAAGAGGCAAGAGTATATCAGATGAAATTTGGGGTCTTCTTGTTGGAAGAAGCTAGGAAGTCTATTATAGGTATACTTCCTTTTATTTTGTTTTTACAAATTTATTTATTTATTTTCCCTTTTGCTGCCTTTGTTGCTTTTTTATTATTGTTGTAGTTATTATTGTTGTTGTTGCTGATGATTCCATCATTGTTAGATAGGACAGAGAGAAATGGAAATAGGAGAAGAAGATAGAGAGGGAGAGAGAAAGATAGACACCTGTAGACCTGCTTCACCACCTGTGAAGTGACTCCCTTGCAGGTGGCGAGCTAGGGGGTCGAACCGGGATCTTTAGATGGGTCCTTACACTTTGCACCACCTGCAATTAATCTGCTGCGCTACCGCCTGACTCCCTATTTTAGGTATATTACAAGGGACTTATGACTTTATTAATTTTTTCCTGAGCCCAACAGCTAACGTGCAGGTGGGCTATAAGTATTATCTGGGAAGATGGTGTCAGAGTTAAGAATGGGACTAGAAAGTTGTATCAGGGCAGAAACAGCTCCCAAATATGGGGAAAGTATATAAATATCAGTAACTGTAAGTTCCATCAATCTGACCTAGGTCCCATGTCTAGAGATTCCTACGTAAATATGATGCGTCTAGACCTTCTAACAGATCCCTGTCTCCACCATCACTGGTCATCACCATTAAGAACAACATCAAAAACTCTCTTGTGGGCCTCTTTAGGGACTTGCCTTCAATGTAGAATAACAATAGTAGAAACTGCCCCACTCTCTCAAGGGAGGATGTACTCTGCCACTGGAAGAAAAGTGGTACTGAAATAAGTGCAGTGTAGAACATTCTTAGCCATGACCATGGAATAAGAGCTCAGACTGACAGGGGTGTAGAGATTTCTTTCATTTTTTTTTAAAGACGTTTGCAAACAACAAAGAAAGAGGGGAGGAGAGAGATGACTATAACACAGGTCCACTGGTCAGGAAGCTATCTCCTTAAGTGGACTAATGGCTTGAACCTGGGTCCTTCATCATGGTAACATATTCAATAAGTTGAGCCACTATCCAAACCTGTTCTTAAGGTTTGTTTGTTTGTTTGTTTGAGTGGTTACGTCTTTCCTCTCACTATGCCCTGATCGGTACTCAGTGAAATTCTAAACATGGCCTGTCCAAGAATTTCTGCCATCCTCTTCTGTCAGCTCTCTTCTCTCCTGGACTTTGTTCCTGTAAACTCAACCTACCTTATTCTTCCCTTGGACTCTCAGCTATATCTCTTCAACTCAAGGAATTTTCTGGTTTCTTCTCCATAGCCTAGAGATTCTCTCATGGAGGTGTTTAGGTAATTTTTTTCCCCTTGTTGTGGTTGTCATTGATGTGATAGCTGTTGTTGCTGCACAGGACAGAGAGAAACTGAGAGAGGAGGGGGATACAGAGAAGAGGAGAGAAAAATAGACACCTGCAGACCTGCTTCACTGCTTGAGAAGTGACACCCCTGCAGTTGGGGAGCTGTGGGTTCCAACCCGGATCCTTCTTCTGGTCCTTGAGCTTAGCACCATGTGCGCTTAACCTGCTGTGCTACCACCCCACCCCCAGGAGTTTAGGTAATTATAAAGCTTATCCAGTTTTGTTCCTGTCCTTTGTTGGCTGATGTTTAAAGTTCAAACAACTGCTACTTTACTTTATTCTTTATTTTTCAGCTTTCTATCCTGACTTTATTAGGAATGAACTTAGAGTGATTGAATATAAAGCATTCATGACCCTCTGTGAAATTTAGCTAGTTGCTATTATTTTTTATCTTTTCTTCCACCAGTATTATCACTGGCACACAGTGCCCTCATGACTCAGTATAACTGATAGCATTTTAGGTACAACTTCTCATCTCCCCATGTCAGCTGTCTGCAAGGCACCCTCCTCTCCCCCCAACCTTGGTTTTCTTCCATCACCATTCACCCAGACCCCAGCTCTTCTCTACTTTACACATTTGCCTCTTACTCTATTGCAGTTGGAAGTAGGAGGTCAATTCCTCCTAAAGAAATGGAAAGAACCTAAAAAGTTTTCTTAATGTTTCTCTTATGTTTACCATTGCTATCTCCTCAGAAATATATTCCAGTAGACTTGTAGTTATTCATGAGACCTGATTGTTAATATTCACCAGTTTCTTAAACTAGTTGTTAAACTGTTGATAGTTTCCATCTGGCCGGGGCTGAAATATTTTTATTTTTGAATCTGGCTTGTGATATAAATTCCAACATTTTTTTAATAGTTTGTCTTAATCTTCACCCTGTCTCAGAGTATTGGTTTATCAGATGCATCTAGATTTATTTTTTGTTTTCCCTGAAATGTGGCCATAACATTTCTTATATGGTGTGTGTGTGTGTGTGTGTGTGTGTGTGTGTGTGTCCTGGTGATGACTTGCTTTCATATGTCTGAGGAACTATTATATTTTTTCCCTTTGCTTCCAGGTTTATCACTGGGACTTGGTGCCTACATTATGAATCTACTGCTCCTTGTGGGATTTTATTATTATTTTTTAATGGGGTAAGACAGAGAAATTGAGAGGGAGAAAGGGGGAGAGAAAGATAGATACCTGCAGATCTGCTTCACTGTTTGTGAAGCAACACCCTGCAAGTGGGGAATCAGGGCCTTGAACCAGGATCCTGTGTAGGTCCTTGTGAGCTTATACTATGTGAGCTTAACCTACAATTCCATTTTTATGAGAGAGACAGAGACAGAGAGACAGAGAGAAAGAGAGAGAACCAGCCACAGAGGAGCGACACCATAGGTCTAGAGCTTCCATACTTCTTCTTCTTCTAGCATTTGCCCTTCTTCTGTAGCCAGTCAACAGCGTCAGGTTGAAAGCTGTCAGGAGCTGCTTGTTGCTGGCTTTGAAAGTGACTGGGATCCATGTGGATTCAGTCGGCTAGGAAGGATCGTCAGTTTCCCCAATGAATGAGTACTCACAGGATGCACCACGAGAAGGTTGATCCAATGCTTCCATACTGATATCATCTTTCATATGGTACCAGGACTTGAACCTGTGGGAAACACCAGAATAATGCTATATTCTCTCATATGACATAGTTTGGAGTTGAACCAGGGGCCTCAGAAATACAGATTCTGTGCTTTAATGCTGAACAGTCTTCCAGACCTGGAGCTCTATTTTTTCATGTTTTTGAAAGCTATTGTCACTGGAGATAGAGTTCTGCATTGACATATTCTTCTATTTTTTCATGTTTTTGAAAGCTATTGTCACTGGAGATAGAGTTCTGCATTGACATATTCTTATTCCTGTTAATAATTTGAGACAATCCTTTGTAGTCTCTTGTCTGCGTTCTTTCTGTTTCAAAGATTGCTGTAATTTGCAATGTTGTTTCTTTATGCATTGTTTCCCTTTCATTTTCTGGCTGCTCTAAGGATACCTTTTTCCTTTATCACCTGTCTCTGCCGTCAGATGGTAATGCACCTTGTTAAAGTGTTCTTCCTGTTACTTGTGTTTGCATTTCAGTGAGATTCTTTTGAATCCTTGGCATTTTGCTGTTCACCAAATCTGGAGATGTTTACCTGCTAGTTACCATTTCTATTTCAGCTGTGAACACTTCGCAAAAGGCTGCTTAATGTTGCAATTCACTAATTCTCTTCTATTTTGAAGTCATTTTCTGTATTTATCATGGATGATTTCTATAGCTTTGTATTTTAAAAAAAGTCTAGGGCTGGAGTGGTATTAGTGGTTATCCCAGAGACTTTCATCCCTGACACTCTGAAGTCTGAGGTTCGATCCCTGCACTACCCTGTGACAGAACTGGAAGTTCTCTGGTAATAAAAAAAAAAAAGGAAAATAAAATTAGTTTGAAGGACTGAGAGGTAATTTATTTACCTATTAGAGTGCACACTTTATTATGCAAAGACCTGGGTTCAAGTCCCTAGAAATCCATGTGTCTATATGGAGAAAGCTTCATGAAGAGTGGAATAGTGCTGTGGTGTTTCTCCTTTTTCTGTTTCTCTTTTCCTCTCAGTGCCCCGCCCTCTCAATAAATAAATCTGCTGAGAGTGAAGGAATCAAGAAGGCATGGGGGCAAAACAGATAAATATATAAACACATAAATAAATTCAGTCTGAGGTGTCTAATTTGCTGTTACTGATACCATTCAGTATATGTCTCTCTCTCTCTCCCCCTACAAGATTTCCTCATTCTCAGGTTACTTTTTCACAGAGACAGAGAGAGAGAGAGAGTGAGAGAGAGAGAGAGAGAGAGAGAGAGAGAGAGAGAGAACCAGCCACAGGCCACAGAAGAGCGACAGCATAGGTCTAGAGCTTCCATACTGATGTCATCTTTCAAATGATACCAGGACTTGAACCTAGGCCACACATATAGCAAGGCATCTACCCTACCCTATGAGCTATCTCTCTGGCCCCAATCAGTGTATCATTTCTCCACACTCACTGTATTCTTAGTAGGTGCCAGTTTTAGTCTCATATCTTTCTTGTCTCTTCCCAACACTCACACACACTCCTCTGTCTAGTCTAGCATGTAGATCATACATAACAAGTCTTCTTATACCCACGCTCACCAATTCCATCAGCTGCATCTGTTTCTCATGAGTGATTTTTCTCCTCTTTGAAGCTATATATATATTTTTTCTTTTTCTTTGTATATGTGATTTTATGAGATGTCATATATTAGAATTTTATGTTGCTAGGTGGTCGGATGTTTATATTCTTCTAAAACATTCTTGACTTTGTCTTGTGTTAGAGCTATATCTGTGGAAATGTGATCTTTTCAAATCTTGCTTGGAAGCATCAGCTGGATTCAAAGGGACACCTTGTTGCTAGTTCGACTTCTTGTAGGAAGTACAGTCTTATACCACCTGCTGCCCAATGCCTACAAGTTCTTGCTTCATGTATCTTGTAAATGATAGTTTACTTCAGAATGGAAGGCGTGTGCAATCTCTGCCATCTTCATTTAGTGTCTTCTATTTTCTCTAGCAGTTCTTGCTTTTCTTCACGTCTATGCTGGACATCCTTCTTCTTGTTTGTTATCTTGGTCCTTGTAGAGTCCATCTCTCACTTGAAAGTTATCCTGAGCATGAAACCTGAAAGTGACCTTTAGGTTCAATGTTTTCCTAGTGGTTTAAAATTGATTTATAAAATTATACGACAGGTTATAATCTCCCACTGTTCCCACCATCAGAGTTCTGTGTCCCCATTCTCTCCAATGGAAACTGCAGTGGTTCTCCCAAGGTCACAGATACGGACTGAATATATATAATCTGTTTTTTTCTACATTCCTGTCTTCATTTCCTTTCTGAGTCCTGCCTACACCCAATACTACTTCTGAGTGTCTTTCTTTTTTTTCCTCTCTCTCTTTCCTATAAAAGAAATAGTGCCTGGCTTCCTCTGGTGTTTTCCAGATTCAGTTCCCTTTTGGTGATGGTATGAAAACAAGATTCCTGGTAACAAATGCTCCTGAAAATAATGCTACTTTTTTCTGTTTTAAATACAAAGTTTGGTGCTTATTCTACTTTTGTTAATATTCTTGGAGCTGTATTATTTATCAAATCTAGGAAATTTTTGGCTGTTATTATTATTTTTAAATTTATTTTATTTATTTATTCCCTTTTGTTGTCCTTGTTGTTTTTTTATTGTTGTAGTTATTATTGTTGTTGTTGTTGGATAGGACAGAGAGAAATGGAGAGAGGAGGGGAAAACAGAGAGGGGGAGAGAAAGATAGACTCCTGCAGACCTGCTTCACCACCTGTGAAGCGACTCCCCTGCAGGTGGGGAGCTAGGGTTCGAACCGGGATCCTCATGCCGGTCCTTGTGCTTTGCGCCACCTACGCTTAACCCGCTGCACTTACAGCCCGACTCCCGGCTGTTATTATTTTTAAAAATATATTTATTATTGGATAGAGACAGAGAGGACTTGAGAGATGAGGGGGAGATAGAGTGGCAAAGACAGAGAGACACCTTAAGACCTGCTTCACCACTTGTGAAACTGTCCTTCTGCAGGTGGAGTCCAGAAGCTTGAACCTGGGTTCTTGTGCACTGGATTGTGTGTGCTTAACCAGGTGTGTCATTGCCTGGTCACTTGGCTATTATTTTTGAATACTTTTTTTCTATCACCTCCCATTTCTTTTATCCTTTCACAACTCTAATGTTAGGAATGCTAGACTATTTTATTTTGTCCTGGAGGCTGGTGAGTCTTTTTTCATTTATTTATTTTACCAGAGCACTGCTCAGCTCTGGCCTTAGTAGTGTGGGGGATTGAACCTGGGGCTTTGGAGCCTCAGGCTCGAGGGTGCCCTATTAATTTATGTACAGAGTAGCCTGTCTGTATCTTTTCATTTAAGTCTCTTCTATCCTAAACTTTGTTGCAGTCAATCCAGAGAAGTCTCAATCTAGGGCCAGCTGAGTCTTAACTCTCTAGTGTGAACTCTCTGGGGTCTCCACTAAATGTCTGAGAATTTAAGAAAGTTTATTCAGTTGTGATCGAAGTTCTGGAGAGAGGCTCAGGCAAAAGAGAGAAAGCAGGCAGAGAGTCTTCAGAAATCTGGATCATAGTCTCCTTGGAATTTTGGCTGAATGCAAAACTGTATGTGAATATGTAAAATCTCAAGCTCAGGCAAAGAACAATTACAAAGGATTTAATGATCACTGGTGAATTTTAGCAAGTAGAATTACCAAAGCTTGCATAAGGCTAAGAACCATGATGCAAGCTGTCTAGAACTTGCGGATCACAACTGAATAAACTTTCTTAAATTCTCAGACATTTAGTGGATAGTCTAGTAGTGATTCATCAAGAATTCAGTGCAGGGAGAGAAATCCAACACAGAAATAAAAAGAGTTGGAAGGGATAACTTGCCAGAGAGGTAGGTGCCTAATTAAAATAGAGCCCAAGAAATGGGCAGGGAGAAACATGTCATCCAAGCCGGACTTCGATGAAGATTCCCTGACGGACACCTTCTGTTCTGGGCCCAAAGTATGGCCAAGACACTCCTTCCCTTGGGAGGTCTGCCACCACAGAGTAGAGAGATCATGTCCTCATCTGCATTAAAAAAAAAATGAATGAACAGAACAAATAAGCGATCTTGCAGATGGAATGGAGCACCAGGAGATATTTTCCCAAGGCGTCAACCATCTGGAGGGAGCTCCAAGTGACAGGGATTGGAGAGTCAGGAGCCAGCTGGCTACTCTGGTCTGACTCATCTGTCTCCTCACCCTTCTGTCTTCAGTGCTATCTAGGGAGTAAGATAAGGGAACTGTCTAAGGGTGGTGATGACACAAATGACATCAGTGCTCAGGGACTTACACTGCCTTGTTGGTGTGACAGCCAGTTAGCCAAAGGCAAGTGTGACTTGGTTCCATCAATAGCAAAAACAATTTTCTCCTCCCTCAGTCTGCTGCCAACCTTTGTCCTGCTGTTGGAGTTCAGTTTAGGGAAAGCATCACCTCCTTTCCCTTCCCCTGCAGAAAACCAGAAGGCCCCAGAGGAAGGCCAGGAAGCCCAGTGAGTTTGCACATCCTGCCCCAGCACTCCCTCACCCTGACTGCAAAGGCCATAACATGCAGATGGAGGCAGAGGAGAATACCTGAAGACAAAGGCTAAGACACATCCCACCCTTCCCCTAAAGGGACTATAAATCTGGGAAGACTAGAAAGCTTGGGTCCTTCCTCACTCACTTTCTCAGGGGTCTACATGGCTTGTACTTTCTCCTCTTTTTCTGTGGTTACTTTCTCCCAATAAATGTTCATCTTCTCCCTGAAACATGACTGGCTGCTTTTGTGATTCTTCTACGGACAAATCAGTCTAGACCTCCATGGGAGGGAACTGGGGAATAGCCTCAGTCAGCTGCTTTCTCCTTGTCAACTCCGCTACCTGCAGGACTAGCTCAGAAACCATTCCAGGGTAAAGCGGAAGAAGACAGAAAAAAAAAATCTCACTGTGTGTATGGGCATATCTCAATCTGGGACACAATGTTGAAGAGGGTGCCAGGCTAACAGAGGGCCTTTCCCAGTTCCCTTCTTCACGAGTTCATTGCAGAACCTCTTAAAAGAATTACAATATTAAGTGAGATAAGCCAGAGACAGAAGGATGAATATAGGATGATCTCACTCATAGACAAAAGTTGAAAAATAAGAACAGAAGGGGGAACACTGAGCACAATTTGGACTAGATTTGGTGTATTGCACCAAAGTAAAGGACTCCGGGGTGGGGTGGGGGTGGGGGTATGTTCAGGTCCTGGAACATGATGGTAGAGAAGGACCTAGTTGGGGGTTTAGGGTTATATGGAAAACTGATAAATGTTACACATGTACCAACTACTGTATTTTGCTGTTGACTGTAAACTATTAATCACCCCAATAAGTAAGAGAAAAAGAGGAAAATATTACAACACCACTGATTAGCATGCAGCCTCCAGTCTTTTTAAAAATCAGTTTATGAGGTGGATATACTGCAGAAGTGAAGATGGAGAAGAGAGATAGCTTGGGACGAAGAACCCAAGAGCCTGAGATCCCTTCCCCCCCCTCAAATCAAAAGGCTTCTCAGGTGTGAGTGAATGTTCCCTATTCTTAAACCCTATATAAGTCACACCTGGACCAGCCTTCTATTGGCTGACTGAGAACATCAGGTGTGGCTTCCTTACTCAAACTTCTTCCACACTGCATTTTTGTGCCCAAGTCCCTGCTTTCCATGTGAACAATATCCTTGTGTCCCAACCCTCAGGTCTTTTGTGTGCAAAGTGTCTGTGCTCTCCTGGTTCTCCCTACCCATTCCCTGACCTCAACCACAGTCCTTCTCACCCTGACATGTTTCCAGATTATAACCAGCTTTGGGACAGAAATGCAAAGCTGAGAGTGAACTACTGGAGTTGGCTATAGCTGTGCTTTGCTGTATGTTGTTGCTGCCTTTTTTTTTTTAGTGTTTACAGAACACAGGCTAAACTTAGCACTTATCACCATTTAAGCAAATATTATAAGAGGCTTTATTAAATTGGGAAAGGATAAACACAACAAAACGCTCTCGCACCTATAATGCAGTCATATGCAAATAATAAATGTGCTGCATCCTAGGAGACTCTCAGAGAAGAGAGAGCCCCAGCCTGAGCTCTGTACTGTGTCAGCAGCTACAGCTACTAGATGTCATCACTGATCCATGATGAAGTGAGAAAATTATTCCTAATGTTTGGTTTGCTTTCTTCCCTGTTAGATCACTTTTTTTTTTAGTTTTGTTTTTAAGTTTTTTCTTTCTGTATTCTTATTAGTGATTTAATAACGATTAACAAGATTGTAAGATCACAGGGGTACAGTTCCACACAGTTCCCATCACCACAGTTCTGTGTCCCATCCTCTCCATTGGAAGCTTCCTATTCTTTATCCCTTTGGGAGCATGGACCAAAATTATTATTATTATTAACTGTCCTGGAGGCCATTTTTGCCATTTTTGTTGTCCTTGTTGTTACTGGATAGGAAAGGAAGAAATTGAGAAAAGAGGGGAAGACAGAGAGAAGGAGAGAAAAAAAGACACATGCAGACCTGATTCACCGCCTGTGACGTGACCCCTCTGCATGTGGGGAGCTGGGGGCTCCAACCAGGATCCTTGATCCTTTCTTGCACTTCATGCCATGTGCGCTTAGCCTGCTGAGCTACTGCCTGACCCCTAGGTGAAAAATCTTTATGGTTTGCAGAAAGTGGAAGGTCTGGCCTCTGTAACTGCTTCTCTTCTGGACATGGGTGTTAGCAGGTGAGTCCATACCCCCAGCCTGTTTTTATCTTTCCCTGGTGCCAGGGGAGATGATGTTCCCGGACACATTGATGAGGTCATCTACCCAGGGAAGTCAAGATGGCATCATAGTATCACCTGCAGCTTGGTGGCTGAAAGGCAGTAAATATAAAGCAGGGCAAATTGTTTAATAAACAGAAACCCAAAGGTAGGAATAGAGCAGGTGAAATTAGTGATTTTGTGTGGGAAGAAGCTAGGAAGCCTATTTTGAGGTATGTTCCAAGTGGCCCATGATTTTAGTAATTTTTGCCTGATCCCCATAGCTAACATGCAAGTGGGCTAAAATTATTGTCTGGGATGATGTCAGAATTGAGAATAAGACTAGAAAGCTTGATTAGGGCAGAGAAAAGCTCTTAAATATGAGAAAAGTATACAAATACCATTAACTGTTTACCCCATCAGTCTGACCCAGGACCCAGATAGATCCATATTTCTCACAGGAGCCTGTGTAACCTCTGCCTCACTGTCAGCAGAGCTTGCAGTCCATGGTCACAGCTGAGAAAATTCTAGGCTGCACTCACTTCAGGACCAGTCTTCCTCAAGTGGTAGAGTATATTGACCCAGCCTCCCTTCAGAGAGTGGGGCAGTCCCTCCCATTGCTGCTCTACAGTGAGGTCCTGGAGAGGCCCACAAGAGGACTTATGATGATGTGCCTGATGGAAGTGACCAGTGATGATGGAGAAAGTGATCCTTTTGAGGACTAGGCCCATTAGTTAACTTCTTACTTTATTCCTAAGAATCCACCATTAAGCCATTCCAGCACAACCAGCCCAATTGGATCAATTGTTTTGAAAACAAATCCTCTGAAGGACAGAAAACAACAGAGGCAGAGAGAAGTGTAGAGGCTGGCTTTTCCCCAGGTATCTTGGGGTCCCATTTTTCATTTCCACAGGTACAGGCTATGCTGCTGTCTAGAAGATCCTCCTCCTTAATTACTATGAGCTGGGGTCTTGGCCATGATCCCGGGTGTCTCCATCATCCTCAGCTTCTCACTTGCACCCTGTGCTATTGGAAATTCTCTAGTCTTCATTACAGGTGAGGATCTCCCCACAGTCTCCAGACAGGCACTGTTACTACAAGTATCACCTGATCACCAAGTACAATGTGTCTCTCAGCCATTTCTCTCTTAATTTTATATAGATGGGGGGCGGTTGTCAGGGTTTGCTGAGGCTTCGTAAGGCAGCAAAAAGCAGGACTGAGATGAGAACCAGAACTATTCTATCCTGGGGTAGGAGGCTAGCTCTTCCATCTCAGTTACATTTAGCAGATAAATGAGATCTAGGATGCTATTGGAGATGTGGTGACAGTCTAGTTTTGATAAACTCTGTAGTCAATGCTTTCTGTCCAGCTCTCAAATCCTCTCTATCTGGGAAGAAGAGGCTGTGGCTCCCTTGGCTGGCTGTGGATCCCCTTCTGTGCTTCAGAGCTGAGCTTTTACATTTTGAAACCCCCAAGGACTTGAATCCCTTCCTTGAACCTTGATCTGCCTTCATCTCCTTTTCGGCTTCCCAGAGGGCATGCCCTATAGCTCGTTTCTAAAGCTTCAGATAGCTGAAAGCTTTTTCATCATCATGCCAGCCTCACAGTTTCTCTGATGGTTACAGAGATTCTTGATGGGCTCATGGAGGGAGCTAGACAGTCATCTCTTGTTTACAGGTAAATAGTGAGTCATTCAAGGCAGTTACATTCCACAGCTTCAGCTGGATCTCAGCAAAGATAACTAGCACAGGAAAGAGCTGGTTCCCAGCTAGGCTTGAAATGATTCATCATACATTTAGGAGAGGACCAGCCTCATTTCCTCCCCAGCTCCAGGGCAGATGAACAGCAGGTCTTTAAGAGGGAGGGACCTAGCTACATCAGCCCCAGATGGGGAGGTCTCTGCCTACCTAGTGGAACTGAAGACTGGCTTGAACCATGCTCTGCTGTGGCCTTGTCCTACTCCTGGGCACTTTCTTAGGTGGGTGTTCTCATTCCTCTGTGCCATGCCTCCTCTCAAGGTTTCACCTTCACTTAACCCTGTGAGACAATTCAGATATCTAGCTGCTGCCTTGACTCTCATGGGGACACTCCATTAACTATCTGAAATGAAAACCAGACTTTGGTCTTAGGATGCTGAGTCTTGGAATCTTTTGTTTGTTTGTTTTTTAATCCCCACCCCTCACCCCTAGGAAATTTTTCTCTCTTTACCTTACATTGCCCAGGGACCATGTGCGTATTTGACTTTCCCTGCCTGCTCCTCAGAACTGAGGCCCATGCCTAAGGCTGAGTCCTTGTCTGCATGAAAGGCAAGTTGAGCTAGGTTTCTTCCTCTCTGAATGGCTGTTTTCACTCCTCACAGGTGTCAGGGCTCAGAGCATCCATCAATGGCCACCGACCCAGGTGCAACCTGTGGGGAGCCCCCTCTCCCTGGAATGCACCTTGAAGGGGACATCTAACCCCAATCTCTACTGGTACCGCCAGCCTATAGGGGGCGTCCTCCAGCTGCTCTTCTATTCCCTTGGGGTAAATCAGACTGAATCTGAGGCTCCCCAACACTTCTCTGCATCCAGACCCCAGGACGGCCAGTTCATACTGGCTTCCCAGAAGCTGCTTCTCAGTGACTCCGGTGCCTACTTCTGTGCCTGGAGTCTCACACTGCATCGGGCAGGGCAGACGGCTGTGCAAAAACCCTTGCTTCTCCCCAGACTTCTCCCTGACTTCAGGGGCCCTCACCCAGGGGCTGGGTGGAGGACATTCCTGTCCATCATCAGTCAGGGCAGAAACAGCTGAATCACACTGGATTCTCTAAGAAGAGCTTGAATGGTTCTCGGGGAGAATCAGAGTCTGTGAGCTGCACATGTGCAGTCAAGTTCCATGAACATGTGGTCTGAGTTAGCATATCCCCTCCTCAAAGTGAACTCTTCCTGGTCTCATAATCTCTCTCACCTCTCTGTCCTCTCCACTGGGGAGGCAAGCTTGTGCACGTGCAGAAGGCGGGACCTGCTGGTAGTGGCACAAGGCCAGATGTTGAACAGGTGTGCAAAGGGAAGGATGCCAACTCTGGTGACTTAATTGGCTAATTTCCTTTCTATCTTTCTCTCCTCTCCTTTCCTTCCTTCCTTCCTCCTCCCTCCCTCCCTCCCTCCCTTCCTTCCTTCCTTCCTTCCTTCCTTCCTTCCTTCCTTCCTTCCTTCCTTTGCTGGGATTTTATTGCTCGGCCTTCATTCCTGTACAATTCTACTCACTGTCCCTGGCATTTCTCTCTCTTTCTCCCTCTCTCTCTCTCTCTCTCTCTCTCTCTTCCTTAGTAGAGGGTGAGAGGTAGAGAAGGAGAAAGAAACAGAGAAAGAATGATAGGGGGCTGGGCAGTGGCATGCCCAGTTAAGCGCACATAGTACTAAGCACAAGGACCTGTGCAAAGATCCAGGTTCAAGCCCCTGCTCCCCACCTGCAGAGGGGACACTTCACAAGCAGCAAAGCAGATCTTCAGGTGTCTCTATTTCTCTCTCCCTCTCCCCTCCTCTCTCAATTTCTCTCTGTCCTATCCAACAACATGGGAAACAAAATGACTGCCAGGAGCCCTAGATTCATAATGCTGGCACCAACCCTAATGATCACCCTGGAGGGAAAGAGGGAGAGAGAGAGAGAGAGAGAGAGAGAGAGAGAGAGAGAGAGAGAGAGAGAATAAGAAACACCACAGCGCACTGCACAGCTTATGAAGCTTCCCCATTTATCTGGTATTCCCATGTGGTGTCTGGGTACTGGAATGAACCCATATTCTCACACATGGTAACGTATGTTCTCTACAGGGTGAGCCATCACCTAGCCCTGGTGAACTTGCATCACCTGGCTAATCTCTTTTGACTGATCTTTCTGCAAGACCCATGTAAGTTTGGATGAGCCTCTAAGCCAGGAAAGTGACAGGGTGTGCAGCAGACTGTTCCTGTGCGGACTGGAAGCGTGTGTTTCTTGGTTGCAGAGACATGCACTAAGGAATTTTGATTATTGCTTTGAAAGATTCCAATTCTACAGCCTCTTATCCTTCCTCTTGTAACTAAAGAAAGCAGAGAAGCAGATGGCACCTAGAGAGATACAAGAGACAGAGCCAGGGATAGGGTGTGTGTGTGTGTGTGTGTGTGTGTGTGTGTGTGTGTGTGTGTGTGTGTGTGTGTGTTGATAAAGCCCTAAAAAAGGACAATTGCTTGGATGGGAATGAAGAGAGGAAGACTCTATTAGGGATGTCTGGGAAATGCTAATGCTATGGTTGCCTTGGCAACCAAGCTTTTTTCTTTCCCTACCCGTGAGGTCTCTCATCTCTCCCTTTTTACTTCCTTATTCCTTAAAAAAAATGTATGAGGGCCCAATGGTGGTGCACCCAGTTAAGGGTACACATTACCATGTGCAAAGACCTTGGTTCGAGCCCCTGCTTCCTACCTGCAAGGGGGATGCTTCATAACCTGTGAGGCAAGTCTGTAGTTGTCTCTGTTTCTCTCTCCTCTCTATCTCCCCCTCCCCTCTCAATTTCTCTCTGTCTCATCAAAAACAAAATATAAAAAAGAGAGAAAGAAAGAGAAAAATAAAAAAAAGAAAGAAAAGATGGCCACTGGAAGTGGTAGATTCCTAGTGCTGGCACCAAGTCTCAGTGATAAGCCTGATGGCTTTCCTCATGTCCCTCCTGCTCCACGAGGGGGCACAAGAAGTCTTAAAATGCCTTCTGTTCCTGCCCTCACTGCCTCTAGAGCAATTCAGACACATGCTTGTGTCCAGTGTTATTCAATCTGCAGAAGAAAATCCCAGACAGAGATACAAAATGATCAAGGGGATTGTAACAATGCCCAGGGTTCCTAGCTGCCTCTTCAGGCTCAGATACTGGTTAGGCAGCTATTATGTGTGAGAAGCTCTGAGCCAGGACACAGAAACCTAGGGAAAATGAAAGGTACACAGATGGAGATGTGGCGGGTCTCTTCACAGCGTGGCTCATCAAGGCACTTGGGTTGCTTTTATTTATTTACATGTGAAATCCAGGATTTACTAAGTTCATTCATAATGATAAGACTAAAGAAGTGGGAAAAACGTAAAAAAATTAAAAAAAAAAAGAGGTGAAGATACACTTACATTTCCAATTTGGCTGAGAATTAGTTGTAAACAGTGTCACAAATTAAATAATTTGATGAAACTATGTAGTGATGGCGTTTTTTGTGTGGTACTCATTGGAGCTTCATCACAGTGAGCAGATTATTATTATGTTCACACAGAAAGAGAGAGAAGGGTACCACAACAGTGAAATTTCCCTGGATCACACACATGGCAAAGCAGGCACACTCCCGGGTGAGCTGGTTCACTGATCTGTAATATCTGCATATACCACATATATTCAGCTGACAAGTGCATGAGTCTTGTGCCCTATGTTGTTTATTTAAATATGTCTATTTAATTATTTATTAATTGTTAAATTATTGGATAGAATTAGAGAGAACTCAAAAGAGAAAAGGGAGATAGAGAGGGAGAGTGAATGGGAGCTACATACCTGCAGTATTACTTCACTACTTGTGAAGCTTCCTCCTGGCAGGTGGTGACCTGGAGCTTGAACCTGGGTCCTTGAGTATGTGTGCTCTACTGGGTGTGCCACCACCTGGCCCTTACTCAAATATTAACTGCCAGACTTTATTATTATTGGGACTTCATGCAACCTCAGAATCCTTTTAAAATATTTGTTCATTTACTCATTCATTCATTCATTCCTGAGCTATACATGGAGGAGAGAACCAGAGCATCACTCCAGCACATGGGATGCCAGGGGTTGGACTTTGGCCCTCATGCTTGAGGGTCCAAAATTTAAAACACTGCCAGCCTCAAAATCCTTCAGATTTCCAGCTAATCACAACGAATCAAGTGGGTTTGGCCTGAGAGCTAAGCCAGATTCCTCACTATTGTAAAATACAGACAAGTTCTAGAAAATTTCATGGAAGAGAGAGAAGTGTTGAGGTGCTGGGTTTTGCAAGAGGCTAGCATTTAGAAAGGGAATGTGACCTTCTCAGCAGAAGGGTAGAGGCGTGCAGGCCCTGTCGAATGTAGACTTCAAGCTGCAGAAAAAGCAGCCAGGACACTGTGCTAGTAACTGTGGGACTGGGAAAAGACACAGGAGGGCAAGAACAGCCAAGAGGAGCTCCCATGGAGGCAGCTTGAAAGTCCTCTGCGCTTTCAGCCCTACCCAGAAGCATCTATGCTATCTCCCCAATTCACAAACAGGCTTTTATTCCCATAACTGGTTCCATTGCATGCAGGAGTCAGAAACTTACAAACATTGTGATTTCAGGGGACCTAGAAAAGCAGCTTGGGTTTGCAGAAGGAATATCCAGGTGCCAGCACAGTCTCTGGCAAAGAATTCATCCACCTCAGTTGCTCCATCTGGAAGATGGTGCTGTCTCCCCTCTAGGAGAACTATTGGGACTTGGCTCTTTACTCTGACCTTGGAGATGCACCTGACCACCTTCTCCTTGACCTCTGATATCTGACAGACCCTGGGTCACATGCTAGCAGTCCGATGAATGCCACTCATGTCATTTCACCAGGATCTTCGCCACTCTTGGGATTTATCTGGAGAGACCCTTGGGTCTCTGGATAGCTTGGAGGGAGGGTTGAAGAATCCAGGACCAGCTTCTCTCTACTCAGACACCATTTTATCAAACTATATATATCTTTTTAAAAGTAATGTATTATTTTTTAAAATTTTTATTTATAAAAATGTAACATTGACAAAAACTACAGATAAGAATCTAACTCCATATTAACTACAAACTCAAAAACTATCACGTCTAAAATATACTTCCTAGCTTCTTTCCACCCTAAGTTCCCTATTCTCATCTTCCTTGTTCCTACTTTTCATTTCCTGCTCATTAATAATTTTCTCCTGCTTTATATCTTACCACCTTTCAGCCACCAGGTTTCAGACAGTACTGTGATCCCATCCTGACTTAACTTCACCAATGTGTCCTGGAATCTCTCCTCTCCAGAGCTCTACCCCACTAGGGAAATATATGAACAAGCTGGGGGTATAAGTTGACCTGCAAATTCCCATGTCCAGCAGAGAAGAAATTACAGGAGCCAGAATTCCCACCTTCTGCACTTCCAAAAGTATTTTGATTCATACTCCCAATGGGGGAGAAATGATAAGGGGAAAATGACCAGAGGACTCTGAACTCCAACTCCATCAGGACCTGGAGAAAGGAGAAAGGGAGAGACATTTGGAAGTAGAAATAGATGTATGTGTGATTTGGGAAGGAAGAGAAGATGGAACCATAAGAAGAAAAAAAAAGGCAAATATATACAAATATAGACAGGTAACTGTAGAAATAATAGTAAACCCACATCTACAACCTTAAGAAAACCGCTGTAGCTTACAATGGAAAGAATGGAGATACAGAACTCTGGTACTGGGAATGGTACTGAGTTGTACCTCTGTTATCTTGTAATTTTGTAAATCAAATATTAAGTCACTAAAAAGCAAGCAAAAAAAAATTCAGAGCAGGTAAGCTAGTGACACTGACACCTAGGCATTGGTCTCATGCTTTGGTTTGAGTCTACTGCAGCTCTCTGGGGTGCTTGCAAAGAGGACTTACATGCCTTATGTTCTCTCTCTCTCTCTCTCCTTTGGAATGGGTTATTCTGCTGCTGGTTTACTATATTAAGTTCTCCTCCTGCCTCTCCCAAAATGGACTAGAGAACATCCTTCCAGCAGATTTAGCAGTCGGGAGGTGGTGCTTCTCTCAAGAAGTCCCCTCAGTACTGTGCAGGGACACCAACTCCCGGCACCCACCTGGGACTGTCCGTTTCTCACTATGAGGATGTTCTAGGGTTCCCCATTCCTGTGACTCATCAGCTCTCTCAGCTCTCCTCCCTAGATGAGTGGAAGGAAATGGGAGGGCTTGGTGGAGGGGAGTGGGAGACCACTAAAAGGGGGTGCAGATGGAAAAAAGTTGCCTGAGTGATGTGGGCTCAAGAATGGACCCCAACTGGGTCAGAACAGTTGCTGCAGCTGGTTTTCAGCCTTCAGTCTCTTCAAGGTCCTTCCCCAACCACCAGCAGCCTCTGATCTCCCATATAACCTCCTACAGGTGCAGAGGTTGGGAGGTGGGGGTCCCTGCAAGGGAGCTAAGCAGCCTGGTCCCCTCCTCAGTAGTTTTCTTTCCACTGCAGGGGGCTCAGGTTGAAAAGAGAGCAAGGGGAGGGGTTGGGGCAGGATGTGGGGAGTGTGGGTATTGTGATACTCAGAAGGTGGGTAGGAGGGAGGGGTTTTCACAGGCTCCTTCAGACACAGGATCTGGTAAATATCAACCCACATCCTGTTGTGAGTCCCTGAGAGGGTGCAAGGGGCAGGTGGGCGCCTGTTGTTACCAGTGCTGATGTAACTTGGAGATAAGCAGCCACCCACATGGAGTAGAGAGGGGGTGGGGAGGCTCAGACACAAGACCCTCCCTCGCTTCCCCAGTGCCTCCTATAAGACCCCAACCTATGTCTCTTTACTTCCTGACCTTTGATTCAAGTTCATTCTTGAAAGATTATTTCCCTCTTTTCATTCATGACCTTGGATCACTTTCCTGGAAGTGAGGGGTGGGAGTCAAGTAACAGGTGTCAGGGCTCCAGAGGTTAATGGAGGGGGCTGGGTGTCTGGGTCCACAAAGTCCTTATTGCATCAGGGAAGCCTCTGTCACATGAGTAGGTGACTCCAGTCTGGCAAGGGCTGAACTGTCTTCCTCACAGTGACTGGGGTTTTCACTGGTCTGAAGAACTGAGCTCAAAGTTCTCTTTGAGGTTCCTTCCTTAAGCCCTTGCTTCACACCAGGGGACAGAAAAGCCCTGGGAAGATTCTGTAGAGGGTAAAGGAGGCAAGGTCAGAAATAGAGCAGAAGCAGGTACTCTCCGTCTTAACAGTTTCTGGGTCTCAGCCAAAAGTTTGGGCAACAAGGGCTCTGTATTAAGCCATGACTTTGTTATCAGTCTGCTGAGCTTTTTGTATAAGAACACTAGGATGGGTTGGGCAGGGAGACAGTTCAACAGGGAACACAAGACTTGCATGCCTGAGGCTGCAGATCCAATCTGCAGCACTACCATATACCAGTGCTGAGCAGGGCTCTGGTTTTTCCCTCTTATTCTATGAAACTCAGGGACCACTTGCATCACAGCACTGAACTGAGCTGGGCAGGGAGATAGTTCAGTGGTAGAATGCGGGACTGGCATGTCTGAGGTCCCAGGTGGAATCTATAGCAAAACCATATGCCAGAACTAAACAACACTTTAGCTTCTTGGCAATATATATATATATATTACCAAAGAGAAAAATTAAGACAACAATTACATCTGATTTGGCATGAGGGCAGAAAGGTATGTTTGATGAATGACTGAGTTAGAATCTTGCAGATATGATCTAGGTTTGGGGAATGAGCTAAGAAAAGGGAAAAAAAAAGTAAGGGAATTAAGCAAGTCCTCCAGCTCTCTAGCTTCACCCCTCCCAAAGAAGTTAAGAGTGAAACCCGTTCTAAACCAATATGTTAGCAGCCAAGCCAGTTTTGGATATACATTTAAACTTCATTTTTATTCATTTTAAGTCCTGTGTTTGTTATTTTTACAAGCAAGGATTTATAGTTGTTTTGTTAACATATATAATATTTTTATGCAGCTTTAGTAAAATTATATTTGCTGTACTATGAAAATATTCCTGGTATTCTGAAATTAAATCTGTTCTTTGGAAAATTTTAAAAAAAGAGTGAAACCCAACTCTCTGAACACAAGAAGGGGCACACAGGACTCATGAATGGAGTGTGTGAAAAGACCTAGTCTGTGAGTGCACAGGTAGCTCGCTGAACCCCTGGATGGGGTGTGTGTGTGTGTGTGTGTGTGTGTGTGTGTGTGTGTGTGTATAAAATCATCTTAGTGGAATCCATATAGGAGATGGTAGGGAGACAGATATCAAACTCTCCCATGACTCTCTGCAGGTCAGAACCCTCCCAGGCTGTGACCTGTTCTGGGCACCACACTTAGGTAGACAAGCAAGCACCAGCACAAACAGCATCAGGAGTTGGTGACTGTGGAGCATAGGAAGTATTCAGAATTACCATCAGAGGGGAAAAAAAACAAAAAACAGAGACACTTGGAATTCTTTAGCCTGAAGGAAGATCATTAGGCTAGTGTGAATATATATATTTGCAACCAGAGTTATTGCTGGCTTTCGAAGCCTGTACAATATCACTTTCTTGTCTCTCTCTCTCTCTTACTCTCTCCCTCCTGTCCTTCCTTTCCCCATTTTCTCCTTCTATATACAGTGAAAGAAAGAGATAAAGATATGGAGAGGGAATCCAGCAGTAGCACAATGGGTTAAGCACATGTGGCGCAAAGCGCAAGGACTGGTGTAAGGATCTTGGTTCAAACCCCAGGCTCTCCACCTGCAGGGGAGTCGCTTCACAAGCAGTGAAGCAGGTCTGCAGGTGTCTATCTTTCTCTCCCCCTCTGTCTTCCCCTCCTCTCTCCATTTCTCTCTGTCCTATCTAACAACGATGACATCAATAACAAGGACAATAACAACAACATAATAACAGAAAACAATGGCAACAAAAGGGAAAATAAATAAATATAAAAAAAGAGTGATGGAGAGAGAGAGCAACAGTAATAAAAAAATACAAGGGCAACAAAAGGGAAAATAAAGAAATATTTAAAAGAGAGAGAGAGACCTGCAGCACTGCCCCATCATTAATGAAGCTTCCTCACTGCAAGTGGAGCCTGGGGCTTGAGCCCAGGACTTCATGAATGGTACCATGTGAAATAATTTTTATAGCAGCTGGCCTTACTGCCACAGTGGTAGGAGTCGGTTATGTTGTGTGGATTACTAAGATGAAACCTCCTTATGAAGTTGAGGTCAAGGCTGAGCTCATTTTCAGGACACTGTGTCTCAGAGGCTGTGACTACTCAGGATCATGTAGCTGATAAATGGAAGATCTGACTTTAAATTGCATCTTCTTTGTCATCTGAATGTTCTCATCTATTTACTACAGGCTCTTGTTCATTCTGAACAGTCACACTTTCAGAGAATCTGCTTGACTGGGGAACTCTTGGCTGGAGCTGGGCAAGCTAGCAGTTCCAAGAGCTCTCACTGAAATATAAAGTTGACCAAAGGAGTAGTCTACAATGAGACCTGTGGGTTATTCTTTCCTTCTCTCGCTCCCCTCTTTTTCTTTCCCTTCCTTATTCCATTGCTTACTTCCATCCAATTTTAATTTTTTCTTTATTTATCTTTGTTTATTTACTTCTATCTCTTTTTAATTTATTTTTTTTTATTTATTTTTACCTCCAGGGTTTTTGCTGGGGCTTGGTGCTTGCACCATGCACCCACTGCTCTTGGAGGCTATTTTTCCCTTTTGTTACCCTTGTTGTTTATCTTGTTATTATTAGTGTTGTTATTGGATAGGACAGAGAGAAATCGAGAGTGGAGGGGAAGACAGAGAGGAGGAGAGAAAGACAGACACCTGCAGACCTGCTTCACTGCCTGTGAAGCGACTCCCCTACAGGTGGGGAGCCAGGGGCTTGAACCAGGATTCTTAGGCTAGCCCTTGATCTTTGTGCCATGTGTGCTTAACCCGCTGTGCTACTGCCCAACCCACTCTTCCTTTTTTTTTTAAATATTTTTATTATTTGATATAGAGAGAGAGAACTTGATAGGGGAGAGGGAGATAGAGAGGGCAGAGACAGAGAGAGACCTGCAGCTCTGATTCCCCATTCAGGAAGCTTTCCCACTGCAGGTGGAGACCAGGGGGCATGAGCATGGGTTCCTGTCCATTGTACTGTGTGCACTTAACCGGGTGTGCCACCACCTACCCCTTCCTCTTTTTTCCATGCTTTCTTTATTATTTTTTTAATCTTCCACCCGGGTATTTGTGGGCCTTTTCCAGCATGACTCTACCATTCCCAGTGCCATTTTTTAAACAGAGGGTGGGAAACAGAGAGAAGGGGAGAGAGAGATAGAGAGAACGTCTGACAATAGCAGCACTACCCCATCACTCATGAAGCATCCTCCCCACAGATGGGGACAGGTTTCTCAGATGACAAAGTGTGTGCTCTGCTAGGTAATCTAGCCCATGCTGTGTACTCTCCCCCCTTCCCTCCCTGACTCCCTCTCATTTCCTTCCTGTCTTCTTTTTTGAGAGAACCGGGGTATCACTCTGGTGAATGTAGTTCAGGGATCAAACTCAGGACAATACTCTGGCAAGTCCTGGACTCAATTGCTGTACTACTTTTTAAAACATCTGTGGATAATTACTAAATAGAACTGAATTCTTCATAGACTGCCTGGTCATCAAATGACATATCCAAATAGGTCTAGAGTTTTTGTTTTTTTTTATCCCAGGAGAGGGTTGATCTTTTGACTGAAAATGTTCTTTCTTCACTACCTATAATATCCATGATTCACAATTACAATCAAGATCAAATGGGAGTGCAGAGTCCAAGGTAGGGTTCTTGGAGTGGCCTAGAGCTGGAGCAGGAAGGGTCCAACCTAGAATTACCATCAATCCCTTTTATGTTGCTATATTTTATATTTATTTTATTATTCATAATTATCCCTGGGGCTTCATTAGTCTGGGCCAACTTTATCAGAGATATAGAGATAGTTGAGAGAGAGTGTGTGTGAGAGAGGATGGGTAACACTAAAGCTTTCTCTAACTAGGTGGGGGTCAGATGTGAACATGGGTGTACTGTATAGGTGAGCTCTTTTGTCAGCCCTTATTTATTTTATTTTATTATGATAAATATTTTGACTAGAATACCACTAAGACCTGACTATAAGTGATGTCAAAGATGGAACCTGGGACCTCTCATGTACAAGCTCTGTGTGCTACCCACAGCAGTGTCTTTCTGATCCTCAAATTGTTATTTTAAAATCCTTGTGGAAGGAGCTGGTCCAAGGAAAGTCCTCTCTCTGTAAGAATTATTTTTCTTTCCATGCAGCCTTTAAAAAAATTGTCCTTATTTATTTATTGGATAGAGACAGCCAGAAATCAAGAGGGAAGGGGGTGATAGAGAAAGAAAGACACCTGCAGCCTTGCTTCACCACTTGTGAAGCTTTCCCCCTGCAGCTAGGGACTGGGGGCTCGACCTAGGTCCTTGTGCACTGTAACAAGTATTCTCAACCAAATACACCACCACCTGGGCTGGCCCCTCACTGTGTCTCTATATGAAAAAGTTGAGAATTTGGGGAAACAATATTCTCCTAGAGATTCTTGGATGCTCAGTCTCTTAAGTCAAAAAGTATGCTTTCCCTTGCCCTGGTCTCACTTCTGGAGTTTGCCTTTGGATTACACCCTGCTTGCAGGTTTTTTTTTTTTTCTTAGTGGAAACAGATGAACAGGTATAGGTCCATGAGAAATTGCTTTAGTGCTTCCCACTCAGGGAATAAATCTGGAACCCAGAAAGCCCTTCAAAACCACTTTCACTGAAGTAGGAATGTGCACTGGCTATTTTGGACCATCTTCTCTTATTCCATCATCACATATTTCACTCCTAACAGTGTTTCACTGCACACAATGAATCAGTCACTTTCCATCTAACCTATTTCCACTCAGTTTTACCTAAGCAATAACAGGTGGTCCATGCATAACTGATTCTAGAGTAATCCATTTAGACTCAATAGCAAGAAACAAGAGACAAAAATTAATGGACCTCTTGGTGCCTTTGAGTTCATTGTTGGGACTGGTGTTGTTGCAAAAGTATGAAGAATGGGCTGTAGAGACTAAGAAAAGGAGATTCCCCAGCTGAGGTGGGATGTTGGCCAGAGATCCAATGGAGTTTGAAGCTTTCTATCTCAATTATGTCTCCAAGAGCAAAATGGTGATGAATAAAGAGTCCTTTATTCTCCAAGAGACACCCTGCTTCGATCATCTTGTCAACCCCAGACAGATCTCACCTGCTACTACTGCTGCCTTCTACTCCCCCCAAGATGACAATCACCTAACCCACAGACCTCATTTCACCTCTGTGAGGAAGAGCCTATCTGTTCTGCCCATGTCGTTATCTTAGGATGATCAGTTCCCTCTCAGAACTATGTTGTATGAACTGCAGGGCCTCAGTACCTCTGTCCTGTCCCTGTCTGGTCCTCATACTTTCAGAGGCACAGACTAATCTAGAAAGAGAAGCTGTGTTCTGGGGCCCTATTTGGGGAGCCCTGAGATTCCCAAACAGACATGATGGGCCTAGACCTCAAATAAATACCTCTCTCCGTTGTTACAGGTAATTTCTATCAGGAACAATATAATAGACCCCTTTGTGGGCCCCCCATAGTACCTTGCCCTCAACTTGGATCAACAACAGTAGAGAATATCCCATCCTCTGAAGGAAGGATGGACAACATACTCTATGCTACACCTGAGGGAGATGGGTCGATATTGGGGCAGCTTGGAATGTTCCTACTCATGACCACAGAACGTGAACTCATATCTAGAGGGATGCAGAGGTCACATAGGCTCCTAAGCTGAATATAGACCCCAGATCACATCAAATCAATGAGGTTTACAGTAAAAAATATTTATGCCCCTTTTCTATATTAGGGAGCTATTCTGTTCCCTGATCCAGCTTTCTGGTCCTTTTTCCAGCCATGACATCATCTTCCCAGACCATAACTTGGACCCACCTGCATAGCAGATTTCAGGCTCAGGGAAAAAAGAAAAAGAAAAAAAAAACTAGTATAGCCACAAGCCCTTTGGAATATAACTAAAATATGCCTACTAGCTATCTATAAAATGGAGGACTCCCCCCCCCCCAACTCTTCACGTGCACTATTCCAACAATTTGTTTGGCTTTGTATGTTAACTCTCTTTTCAACCAAGAGGTTCCAGATGCTAGCATGATGCCGACCAGACTTCCCTGGACAACCCCACCAATGTGGCCTGGAGCTACACTTCCCCAGAGCCCTCCTCCACTAGGGAAAGAGAGATTCAGGTGGGGAAACAGGGATTCCGGCTGGGAGTATGGACCAACCTGACAACATGTTCAGTGGGGAAGCAATTAAAGAAGCCAGACCTTCAACCTTTTGCATCCCACAATGATCTTGGGTCCATACTCCCAGAGGGTTAAAGAATAGGAAAGTTATCATGGGAGGGGATGGGATACAGAGTTCTAGTGGTGGGAATTGTGTGGCGTAGTACCCCTTTTATCCTATGATTTAGTCAATGTTTCTTTTTATAAATATTTTTTAAATAAGAGAGAAGCTGTGTTTCTTTGTGGATGCTTGTCCACCTCTATCATATTCCAAGGCTTCACACTGAGTATTCTCCTTCCCTTCCTCCCTTCCTTCCTTTCTCCGTATCTTTCTTTTTCCTTCTATCCTTTTTTCTTCCTTTCTATTCTTTTTTTCTTTTTTTTTGTGCCTCCATGATGAATCCACTACTCCTGACAGCATTATTTTCTTTCAATTTTATTTGATATGACAGAGAGAAATTGAGGGGGGAGAGAGAGAGAGAGAGGGGAAGACAAAGACATCTGCTTCACTGCTCATGAAGTTTCTCCCTGCAGGTGGAGAGCAGGGACTCCAACCCAGATTCTTGCACATGCTGATGTGTGCACTTAACCAGATGTGTTACCACCCAGCCCTGCATAGAGTAGTTTAAAGTCTGCGCCTTCTTTAGGATTCTAACCTAGGCAATCTGAATAGAACCAAATATCATATTCAAATTCTAAGCCAAGGTGAGATAGAGGTATTAAGAACAGACATGGAGGAAAACACAAACTGCATCATCAGAAGTTGAAACACAGAATGGGGAAGTGATGAAATATTTGAACCCGTCAGTCTGCCCTGCCTTGTGTCCAGTGTGAAGAGGTGGCCCTCATCCCCATTTGTCATCAGTCTGCAGGTTTTCTAGGGCACAGACCCTTGCCCCTCAGAACAGCCCAGAATACTGGGAACTGCGAAGAGTGGTTGGGGACTAGAGCTTCTTCCTTCAACAGAAGGAGTGAGAGGAATCAGTGCTGATCACAGAGGAGAGTGAGTCACTCCTCTGTGCAAGTGCTGATGTTCTTATAGCCAGTTCTGAGAAATGATTCCATAGTTGTCCATCATCTGAATGAGAATGGAAAACAGGCACATGTACACTTCTGAGTAGAAATAATCAAGCAAATCCCCAAGGAAAACCAGGTCATAATGTCAATTTAGGGAGTTGGAGGAGTGATGGGTGCCCCGACCAGCAGGGTGGTGAACAGGGGCTAGGAACCCAATGAGACCTGAAATGAAGGAACATGAGACACGAAGAATGACAGCAAGACAAGTTTCTGATCAAGCTGTAAATTGTTATTGTGAACACAGGCATTATAAGGCTTTGGGGAAGGAGAGGGAATGCTGGAGGAGGGGGAAGGGGGAGCAAACTTCAAAGCGGAATGTTCCTTGCAACAAATGGAGGAAACCAAGCTGTGTGTTGACTCACTTGTGTTGATTCACTTGATTACTGATAAATGGTTTACCTAAGGGGAAATGGCCTGCCCAGGGGGGAATTAACACTTGTCTTGAGGGGTTCCGTTGTCTCAAAGCTTATCATCTATAAAGCAGAGAAATGGCTCCTGGCAGATGGGTGCTGTGCATGTATGGGGTACCTGAGCAAGATGTAGTAAAGTCAAGGATGCTGACAACAGAGAGATATTGGCCTCAGGCATTAAACATAAAACAAATGGTATGCACAGTTGCTTAATTTTGCTTTGTACTTTACTACTCACTCAGAAAGCTCTGACATAAACTCTGGCCCCTATCCCTGTTCCTTACCAAAGGACCTGGAGAAAATGAAATGACCCCCTACCCCCAATGTGGCTGTATTTGAACCCTTTGAAGCAGAGATCAACTACACCCAGAAGGCCACCCTCATCTGCCTGGCTAGGGACACCACCATGTGGAGCTCACCTGGTGAGTGAACAGTAAGGATCTGAATATATGTCTGTGCAGAGCAGAAAGCCATTAATGCTCCCGACACACAATGAGTTTGAAAATGACATTTCTATTTATTTCATTTCTTTCAGATCCAGGGTTTGGGAAGAGGTTTAATCTGCAGGGTAGCAGAAAGAAGAAATAGGTATCTGTGTGGGGAGGGAGGAAATGAGGTGGAGCAAGAATCATCAGGACAAAGATATATCTTCAAGGTAGCACATAAAGGGCAAGTCCAGGGTGAAGACTGGAAATGATGAAGGATGCCCTTTTTGGAGCCGACATCAGGAATTCTTTGTCTTGATCTGAGAAAAAGATTTAAAAAAAAAATCTTTGTCAGGGTCATGGGTGGCTTAGAACAGTGGGAGTGGGAGAGGAGACTGACTTGGAGGACAATTTTGGGGTTTCTCCCCATCCTCCAATGCTGTATCTCCCCAAGAGTCTTGCCATTATGATCTCACAGACATGAGGTCAGACTTCTCCCTGCATTGCCTGTTCCCTCCAATCACTGGCCCACCCATCCTGCTCCTCACCACGCCTATCAGCACCAGGCCACTGACCAGCACAGCATACAAGATGGCTTTGCCCAGCAGGACCTCATAGAGAAGGGTGGCAGACATGATGCCCTGTTGATAAGATACTGTGGGAGGGGAAGGGAGAGAGGCTTGTCAGGACCTAGGATCAAGTATCTGTGATACCTGACCACCACCACCAACACCCCCCCCCACACACACACAGCCTCCGTGGGTTCTCTGTTCTGTGTTCCAGAGACTATTTATTTACTTGTTTGTTTATTTAACAGAGTATTCATTGCTCAGCTATGGTTTATGGTGGTCTTGGAGATTGAACCTGGGGTATCAGAGATTCAGGCAAGAGAGTTTTTTGCATAGCCATTATACTATCACCTTAGTTATTACTATTATTTATTTAAAATTTTTTAATATTTATTTTTATTTATTTATTCCCTTTTGTTGCCCTTGTTGTTTTATTGTTGTTGTTGTTATTATTGTTATCATTGTTGTTGGATAGGACAGAGAGAAATGGAGAGGGGAGGGGGAAGACAGAGGGAGAGAAAGACACCTACAGACCTGTTTCACCGCTTGTGAAGCGACACTCCTACAGGTGGAGAGCCAGGGCTTGAACCAGGATCCTTATGCAGGTCCTTGTGCTTAGTGCCACCTGAGCTTAACCCGCTGCGCTACAGCCCGACTCCCTTACTTAATTTTTTTAAATACTTATTTATTTTCCCTTTTGTTGACCTTGTTTTTATATTGTTGTAGTTATTGTTGTTATCCTTCTTGGATAGGACAGAGAGAAATTGAGAGAGGAAGGGAAGGCAGAGAGGGGAAGAGAAAGATAGACACTTGCAGACCTGCTTCACCGCCTCTGAAGCGACTCCCCTGCAGGTGGGGAGCCAGGGGCTGGAGCCAGGATCCTTAAGCCGGTCCTTGTGCTACACACCAGGTGCACTTAACCCTCTGCACTACTGCCCTACTCCCTAATTTTTTGCCTCCAAGGTTATTGCTGGGGGTTGGTGCCTGCACTACTAATCCACTGCTCCTGGAGGCTATTTTTTTCTTTTTGTTGCCATTGTTGTTTGTCGTTGTTGTTACTATTATTATTGCTATCATTGTTGTTGGATAGGACAGAGAGAAATCAAGAGAGGAGGGGAGACAAAGATAGACACCTGCAGACCTGCTTCACCGCCTGTGAAGCGACCTCCCTGCAGGTGGGGACCTAGGGGCTCCAACCAGGATCCTTATGCTGGTCTTGCACTTAGCGCCATATGTGCTTAACCCACTGCTTTACTGCCTCATCCCCAGTTACTAATTTTTTTATTGAGATCAAGGTTATCTTTGGGATTTAGTGCCTCCTGTATGATGAATCCACAGCTCCTGGTGGTCTTCCTGAATGCATTTCTTCCTCTATTCCTTTTATTTCGTCCTTTCTCTTCCTATTTTAATTAATTAATTGGTTAATAAACTAATTAATTAATTTTCACCACAGCACTTATCAGCTTTGGCTTATGGTGGTGCAGGGGGTTGAACCTGGGACTTTGGAGCCCCAGACATGAGAAAGTCTCTTTGCATAACCATTATCCTGCTATCTACCCCCTTTCTTTCTCCCTTCCTTCCTTCATTTTGTTTTGTTGTTTTGTTTTTGTTTCTTTAGAGAGACAGAAAGGAATTGAGAGGGAAGAGAGGATAGAGGAAAGGGACTGAGAAGGTTACTTACCAGAGGTCATGCCACAGTCTGGAAAAAAAAAATAAGAACAGAGTAAAGAAATGGGTAAGAAAGAAATGTCACTGCTTAACATACTGAACCCTAAACCTGGTCCTTCACAGTTTCAGAGCTCAAGGTCACAAAGACACACCAGTTGGTAATAGTAGTCAGACCTGGACAGCTGCCACCCTCCTCCTCCTCCTTCTCCAGTGTCAGAGACATTATCATCTTTATGATCTTAGGAAAGTAAAGCCACTGAGGAAATGGGAGGCAGCCCATCAGGTGCTGAGCCCCAAAGGCTGCTCAAGAGGGGGTACCTCACTCCAAGGTTCTGTTAGCCTGAGGTGTTGGTGAGGAATTTCCCTGTTCCTCTTTATGGTGGACTGGATCTTCTTCTACTCTCCCTGTCCACCATCTCCTTTCCATCCACCCTGTTCTCTATCTGGTCCTCCTGGTCTACCTGGTTGTCACTTGCTCTGATCTAGCTCACTACTCACCCAACACTCCCAGGTCCCTCTCACCTGCTCTGCCCCAGAGCCCAGCACTGATGTTCTGGGTGACAGGTTTGGGCCTCCTTGCATCTTCCCATGTATCATCCTCACTGATCCCATAGAACTGGACTTGGCAGCGGAAGTGGTTGCGGGCATTGTGCCAGAAGGCAGCAGAGACCCGGAGCCTGCTGCTCAGATAGTAGCTGGAGTCCTTCTGACTGGGATCCTTCTGGTAGGGCTCAGGGTCTGTGATGACCCCACTGTGCACCTCCTTGCCGTTCACCCACCAGGTCAGCTCTACATGGTCAGGGTAGAAGTCCCTGGCCAGGCAGACGAGGGTGGCCTTCTGGGTGTGGTTGATCTCTGCTTCAGAGGGTTCAAATATAGCCACATTGGGGAGTCTCACCTTCTTCAGGTTATCTGAAAGGGAAAAGAAGTTGGGGCCAGGGATAGTGTGAGAATTGTCTGGTTAGGTAGGGACTCTGATGTATACAACTGCATGATTAGCACAATATCTCATTCACCTGGAGGGTTAATATTTGAGGTCAGCATCCCATTCAGTTATTATTTCCCCTCTCCCTTGCCCCATCTTTGTGATCTTTGTGTTTTCTCTTCCTCCAAGGTGTGGTTGCTAATGGCCTTGTCCAACCTTCTGAGTACAATCCCTTCACGTATGTTAGCTGATTCCATCTCTATCCATAGAAGCTCTTAGCCCACTTCTCGTCCTAGCCCCAAGTCATCATATAAACAGAGCACTGGGCTGGAATTCAAAATCTTAGCTCCAAATTTTAGAACAGACTTTGCCTGACAAGGTGAATTCAGGATGGTCTCTTTAGCTCCCTGTTTGGGAAGCAGAGTGACAGCATCAACTTTGAAGGGAGGATCTAAGGATTTTGAAGGCTTCTAAGGTGGAACATTTGTTTGTGGAATTAGAAGCCTAAGTGGTAAAAGGGATGTGGGGATAAAGGGGGCCACTTGGGGGATGGAGATTTTCTTGTGTGCACTTTTTTGAGCACTATTCATTTATTTTTTCATTTATTTACCGGAATATTGCTGAGCCCTGACTTATAGTGGTCCTTAGGATTGAATATAGAGCATCAGAGCTTCAGGCAAGAGGGTATTTTCACATAGCCACTGTGTTATCACTTTAGTCAATAATATTTTTTTATTAACACCAAGGTTATCTTCGGGTTCAGTGACTGCATGATGAATCCACTACTCCTGGTAGCCCTCCCTATCTTCCTCCCTTCCTCCCTCCCTTCCTTCCTTCCTTCCTCCCTTCCTTCCTTTTCTTTAAAGACAGAGAGGAGTTAAGATGGAAGAGAAAGATAGAAAGAGAAAGTAAGATACCTGCAGCACTACTTCACCCCTTGTGAAGTTGCTTCCTGCAGGTGGGAACCTGGGTCTTGAAGCCAAGTCCTTGTGAATCAGTGGTCAGTTCTGTGCTAGGTGCTCTTACATAAATATCATTTTGTGTCAGGCTGTGCTCACAAGAACAGGAGGTTTTCTGACCTTGCATGAGTGCTTTACGAGGTCATTCCAGCTAGTCCTCCATCTTTAGAGACCTCCTAGTTCCCTCAGCTCAGTGGATAGCAATATACCCATGTTTCAAATGCTCCTTTTTTCCAACCTCCTCTTCCCCTTTGTTACCCAGTGCTACACTCTTCCCTGCCAGCAAGCTGCTTCAAGAATTCTGCCTCTGAGCTTGTCAGAGCCACAGCCTGGAAGGATGAGATCTGCTTCCTAAGCCTCTGCTGTGTAAACAGGAGGCTGCAGGCCTGCCTGTTCAGACCTGTGCAGCCTAAGCTGGCTCCTTGCCTCTGATTATACCACTAGTTCATTCTACCTCACTCTTCCTTTTTCCACTGGGCAACTGCTTTGTTTCTGAGCAATTCTGCTAAAATTAAAATGAAATAATGAAATAATAATAATTTGAAAAGCATTCATCCTTTTGAGTGTTAAGTTCTCCAGGAAGATAGAGAAAATGATCTTGCAATTAACACTTCTCTTGCCTGTGGGTGAAGCTTCACTTTCAGAGCTGACTCCCACTCTGGCCATTTTCTAAGTGATCTTTCTAGATAGAGTTAGAGAGACAGAGAGAGACCACAGCACCAAAGCTTCCTTCAGTGGGGTGGGGACCAGTTTCAAGTGAGGATCACACAGGTGACTGAGCAGCGCACTATGCAAGGGAACTATTTTGCAGGCCCTAAGTGACTGAACCTGGGAGACAGAGTGAGAAAGGGAGAACATGTGATTAAACCCTGAGTGAGTATGGTATACTGCACCTTTTTGTTGCCCTTGTTTTATTGTTGTAGTTATTCTTAAAGTGTCTGCTTTCTAATGTATGTTAGGGATACAAAGGCTCACACTGTCTGGGTTCCTGAACCTGGAATAGTGTGAGGGAAGGTTTCAGACCAGGGTTGGGTGGGCAAAGGGATATATCCACGGGGTGGATGCACCCCCCCCCCCCCAAACTGTGAGGTTTCCCATGGGACAGAAAAGGTGCTGTGTCATCCCCAGAAACCCTTAGAGCTGAGGCTTTGCACAAAGCAGCAGGGTTCTATATCTCACTTCCAACAGTCACTCAACAATCCCAGGCCCCTGGGGACTCTTCTCTCCTCTGGCTCCTGTTTAGTCTTGGATTTTTGAATCCTAGGTTAGCTCTGCTCAGACACTTTCTCTCCTTCCTCGCTGTGCTCCGTGTCCCCTCTTCCACTCACACTTCTTAGGAACTTGGCTGCTGCTGCTCTTGGCCTCCTGGATGCTCTCTTCCCACACCCTTTCCCTCTCCCTCTCCCACCACTTCCCAGTCCACATTCCTTCTCTTCCTTTCTCCCAGCCCAGTGCTTCTCAAATTGGAACAGACTGTCTCCGTTTCATGGTTCACCTTACCCCTAAATACACCAGAAAGAGAGAGAGAGAGAGAGATATCTAAGGGCCCCCTCCCCCGTGGGGTAATAAACACACTCTCCTGCCTTGCAGAACTGACCTCACAGATGGACACACTCATGCTCACCCTCCTCCCTGAACTCCCAACTCCAGAGGCTCATTTCTCCACTCCCACCCCATCTCCCCAATTCGACCGAAATCCAGGGACTGCAAGCAGCCGCTGACATCTTACCTAGGACGGTGAGCCTGGTGCCGGGACCAAAATACTGTTCATAGGAGCACAGAGTCCCAGCCCCACAGGAAAACCCCCCGCAGAGCCCTGGCAGCTTCCTGTCCCCAATTTGCTAGACCAGAAGCTTTATAGCCTTAGGCTCCTGCCGCCTTCCCTCCCTCCACCCCATTCTCCTGGACACTTACCCAGGACCGTCAGCCTGCTGCCAGCCCCAAAAGTCTGGGTGCCGCCTGTAGAGCACAGCTGGGGGATCCTAGTCAAGAACCAACCTCCGCCCCATATGCGCCCCGGCGAGCCCCCTGCGCCCCAGTTCTATGAGCTCCGAGCCTCAGCCCCTGGAACCCGCGCCACAGGCACCCCAGCCCCTGGCTCCATGCATCTTAGTCCCAGGCTCCCTTGAAGCCCCTTTGTGTTTCCCACCCCCCCGCGTGCCCCACTTCTCACCTAGAAAACCAGGAGCCTAGGCCCGAAGTACTGGGTCTCCGCGTTCACAGCCCCAAGCCCCACACAAAAACCCGCCCCAGGTGCCCCCCTCTTACCTACTACAGTCAGCCGGGAGCCCGAGCCAAAAGTTAGAGTGTTTTGGCTCACAGTCCCCCAGTGCTGCACAAAAAACAGACTAGTGGCCGCCTTCCTCCCAGCCCCTCGGAGCCCCCCTCCCAGCCTCCCCAGAGCCTCTCCTGCTCACCTATCACGGTGACTTTGGTGCCAGAGCCGAAATACTGCGTGTCTGTGCTCACAGCCCCAGGACCCAGGACAAAAACTGAGCGCTGCCGGCCCCCATTCAGTCCTTCCCCCCACCCCAACAAGGTGCACTCGGGTGCACCCCCAAGGTTCCCAAGAGGGCACTTGGAGGCACCCGCAGAGGCTGGCAGCTCCCTGTGATGACAGACCACACCAAACTGGACAGCACCCCCCACAGTCTTCCTGCACACCCACCCCCTACCGCCAGTGCTCCTGGCCCCTCAGTACCTCCTTACCCAGCACAGTCAGCCTGGACCCGGCTCCAAAGTACAGCTGCCCAGTGTTGGCACAGCCAGGAGGACTCAGGAGCAAACCCCGCCTTCCCTGTGAGACACCACCAGACACCCGGGAGGGTCCAGCATCCACTTTCTCAGGGTGAGGGTCCAGGGACCATTGCTAGAAGGACCAAGAGTAGCCACCTTCCCCCCCCCCCCTTCCTACCAAGGTTAGCATTCTTACCTAGCACTGTGAGCCTGGAGCCGGCTCCAAAGATCTGCTCAGCATAGTTCCACAGCAGGAAGAGGCTGCCTAGAAAAGGCCCCTCTTCCCCACCTTCCCTAAGCTCAGACTCAGGGCACTCTCCTCTCTCTTGGGGCATCTGGCCACTGTAGAGCTTCCCCCATCTCTTCTGATTTCCAAAGAATCTGCTTGACTTTGGGACTTGGAATTGGCAGGATGTTTGATGGAGGTGGTGGGGGGAATGGAACTGGAGAGTGGTCCAAGTGGGATCTTGCCTTGCCCTGCTTAGACAACTGCTCTCACTCTTCTGGCCATAGACTTCCCACCTGAACAATGGAATGTCACCCCCCCACACACACACACACACCATGTTTGCCCTGAGTTCTGTGTGAGTCAATGCTTGTGCAAGTACTTTAGTCACTTGTCACTCTGACAAGTGACTAAAGTGCTGATGGTGCTTTCACTTGGATGTCCCCTGCATTTTATTTGTCAGGGAAACTGAGTCTGGACTGAAGGAGGGAGGGGGGCTTGCAAAGGTGGTTTCTGAGTCCAGATCCCGGAAAGATCAGCTCAGAGATCTCTTGCAATCACACAGCCTATGTTCTATGGTGTTCATGGACATACATTTTGAATTTAGGCTTACTAATTAATTACTTTGTGTATCCACAGTATGTGAAAGAGACCACAGTTTCCTTTAATTTAGCAGGGGCTAGGCTCAAACCTGGGTCATGCACAGGGCAAAACAATGCACTATTCACGTGAGCTATCTCACCAGTTTGAAGAGTAGGGCTTTTTGTAAAAGTGCCTCATTTACCTGAACCATTGTGCCCCCCCCCAGTCCCCACAATGGTACAGTATGATACAAAAATACTTCCTTCCTCTTCCCTCCCTCCCCCAACTGCTAAGCAGAGGCAGGAAGCCCAGGTGGCAGAGGCTGGCTGGATTGAACCAGGCTGGGAAGAAACTGACTCAGAGCTGGGGAGGAGTTTTAAAAGGTGCTTTGGGAAAGGGGTGAATTCAAGGCAGAAGACCCTCTCTGGAGATTCATGGCATGCCCCCCACCCCACAGAGATCTATGTCATAGGGTTTCTTCTCTGTGACTCTGTTCCACCTGTACAGCCGGGCATTTATAGTGAGTCAGGTGGGAGGAGCTGGGGTGGAGTATATACGCAGTAGGTGATGGCAACTTGCAGCCCAAGGACAAAGGCTTGGGGTGTCTGTGATTCCCCATTGCTTCCCCAGGCAAAGTCCACATTTCCCCTCCTTGATTAATCCCACACACATTTAAGGAACATCTCCTATGTGCCAGGCCCCGTGCTCACTGCAGTGAGGCCAGCCTAACCTCTGGAGGCAGGCACCAACCTGCACTGAGCCTTACTTATCATCATCCCTCTCTCTGAGCTGCACACCCAACTCTACCTGACCCTGATGTCTGGGCTTTGGTTCCTGCCTCTCTGCAGTGATCACTCTCCTCTATGAATATGTGAAATGGATGCTTCCTTTGAACAGCTTGTCTGTCACCTTTTCAGGTGTTTTTCTCATGATCTCCATAAAAAACAATGAACCTTACCCTCTTACAGTAGTTGAGTATATATGTTGCTAGTTCACTGATCTCAAAACATCATCCTGCATTTTAACTGATCCTGTGGATGGGTTATTCCACTAGAAATAGGTCAGCTTCTTGGAGACTCACTCAAATCCTCTTTTCTTCGTTCCTTCCCTTCTTTCATTCTTGCTTCTATCAGGGGTAAAGCCCATGATTTCATTCATATGAAGCCAATCTTCTACATCTGGCCATAGCTTGGATATCTTCATTTTCTGGAAGCAGAATAATGCAAAGATATATGTTCAAGAAGTAGGTGTGTACACACATGTGCATACAGAATCAATGTGTGTTTCTATATGCACACTCACACTTGAATTCACGCTTGTACTGTAATAGAAAAGGAAAAAACTCATTCTGCAATTGTGTAAGAAGATAGAGGATTTCTTTTTAAAATTTATTTTATATTATCTTTTGTTTACTTATTTATTAGATAGAGACAGCCAGAAATTGAGAGGAAAAGAGAGGGAGAGAGAGAGAGAGAAAGAGAGAGAGGGAGAGAGAGAGAGACCTGCAACCCTGCTTCACCGATTTGTAAAGCTTCTTCTTCTTCTCCTCCTCCTCCTCCTCCTCCTCCTCCTCCTCCTCCTTCTTCTTCTTCTTCTCCTTCTTCCTCTTCTTCTTCTTCTTCTTCTCCTCCTCCTCCTCCTCCTCCTCCTCCTCCTCCTCCTTCTTCTTCTAGTGTTTGCCCTTCTTCTGTAGCCAGTTAAATGGCTTTGAAAGTGACTGGGATCCATGTGGATTCAGTCGGCTTGGAAGGATCGTCAGTTTCCCCAATAAAATGAGGAGCAGAGGCTTGAACTCAGGTCCTTGTCTTGAGCATTGTAACATGTGCACTCAGCTAGGTGTGCCACCACCTGTCCACAGGTAGATGATTTCAAGCAGACCTCTGGTCATGTCTGAACTGGGTCATTCTGACTTCATTGATTTACTTAAAGGTCATCTACAGAGCACTTACTCTGAACCAGTTAGAATGCCATAGCCCTGGGACACAACAGTTCAGCTCATCCATGTCATCACGGTCACCATGCACAGCTTACAGGAGGGTGTCAGTCAAAGCTACAGGGGGTTTCCATCAAGGGTGCTGAGAGTCATGAAGGAACGGTGCATGGGCACTATCAGGGAAAGATGGAAAAGAGCAGGTTCAGGAGCAAACGGCTATCTTCCTTCCAGAGGCTGACCTTACAGATGTGTCTCTGAACAGGACCAGACATCCGGCCATGGAGTGTAGAAATGGAGAAGATCCCAAGGAACACCAGTTTCAGAATTCCTGCCCCCCACCCCCACCAGAGATAAAACAACTCATTGTCGACACACACTGCCTGGGCACCTTGGCAACAAGCAGGGTAATAGACAAACAGTGTGAAGCTACACTTAGTGATTATAAATCAATGTATACTTTCCTTATAGACTCAGAAGAGTATAAAGAGAGAGCCAATAAGTATATCAGGGCTATTAGTTGTCCCACCTTTCCACTCTATCTGCCCTTTTCTCCTTTCTTTCTTTTCTCACTTTCTGCTTCTCTGTCTCAGTGGACTTGAACATGTCTGTGCATGTGTATCTTTTCCTTCAGTAGTTTCCCTCCTGCAGGGACTTATTTTCATAAGCAGGGAAGTGGTGCTGTGAGTGTCACTCCCCCCCTTCTATATATCTCTCTGTCTTATCCTATATCAAAATAAATACTAAGGAGAAAATGGTTTCTGGGAGCAGTGGAGTCACCATGTAGGCACTGAGCCTCAATAATAATCCTGATGGCAAACCCCCCCCCCAAAAAAAAAAACATGGGTCCTAGGCAGTGGCACACTCTGTTGAGCACACACATCACTATGCACAAGGACCTGGGCTTGAGTATTTGCTCCTTACCTGCAGAGGTGGGGGGAGCTTTACAAGTGGTGAAGTACCTTGGCAGGTATCTTTCTTCCTTTCTTTCTTTCTTTCTTTCTTTCTTTCTTTCTTTCTTTCTTTCTTTCTCCATTTCTATCTGCCAATCTCAATTTCTCTCTGTCCCAACTAATAAAATAAGAATAGGAGGGGTAAATGGGAAAAATATGGCCATCAGAAGCAGTGGATTTATAGAGTGCAACTTAGTAATAACTGGTCAAGGCAGAGTCACACCTGCTGTCAGACAAAGTGCAAGCAGGCCAGGACAAAACTGAAGCTATTCATCCTTTTTGTTTAATGGTGGAGGTGAAGTCACGTCTGTTGCCAGACAAAGTCCTAGCAGGCAGGAACCTACTTCAAAGTGGGAAGTTCTAGACTAAACTGAAGCTATTCATCCCCCTTTTTTTTTTCAATTACATTGGCTATATTGAAAATGCACAAATATTACCTGGGGACAATAAAAAGAGATACCAAGGGGAAGTACACAGTAACAATAATTATAGCAGTGAGTGCAACAAGACTAAAAAATGTCATAGAAGCAGAAACTGCTGCACTCAGAGGCTTTCAGGAAAAAAAGCTATTTGTCAGCATTACAGCTTCTCTATTTGCTGGACTCAGACCAAAAGCCAAAACTATGGGTGGCTTATAGTATGAGTAACTGTGGCCTTCACCTAATTATAAAGAGGCCCTATTGTTTGCCCTCACCCACAGAACCCCTGCTTCCACTTACAGGTATCTATGATATATAGAGAGAGGTTGTGTAGTTAAATAGCTAATATAAGAGCTAATGGGTAGAAGATAGTAAACTTTCATATAGGTAAAAGGCAGTGAACTCTCATATATAAAAAGGTTAGCCAGAAGAGAGCCCCCATGATGTGTGCTTACTTTACATCAGAATATTTCTTTAAGTGGACAGTTTACTAGATGTTAGAAAAGTGTTACTCAGACCCATCTAAGAATCAGTTAAGAAGAAAAGCTGTTAGACTGAGCTCCAGAAAAGATATGCTAACCCAACACAGACAGCTGAAACAAAGAGTAATGTTTGAAGTTATTTTAGCCACACCAAGGCTACACAGATGGTCAAAACCTAGGGGAGGGCTGGCTGTCTCGGACCAAGGGAACTTTCAAGGAGAACATGCCTATAATGCTAACTTTTGATATTAATAGAAATAGTCTTGCATGATGTCAGTTGTATCCAGGTGAAAAGTGTTTAAATAATAAACCTCTGCACATAGGGGGCAGAAGTGCCTCTCTCCTGCACTTGAAGCAGCTGATATGTCTCTCACTTAACTTCTTCATGCCGACTCCCCTTTTCCTGAAGGTACCCTAATAATTGGCTGGGGCCAGACGCTGACAGATAACCCTGTAGGAGAAAGAAAGAAAGAAAGAAAGAAAGAAAGAAAGAAAGAAAGAAAGAAAGAAAGAAAGAAAGAAAGGGAGGAAGGAAGGAAGGAAGGAAAAGAGAATACTATGTGTCTTTGAGGCATCCAGGAGGATCATGGGTAACAAGTGGAAACCACATGGATTTGTTGACACAATAGTTTAACAGGTGTGTACACGTTTATTTCTCTTCCCTGGGTCTAATGGGCTGTCAGGAGAAAAATGTCTGACATCGTTGAACAGTTTCAAGTAAGTCAAACATTTATTAAATGATAAGAGTGGAAGAAAGAAGCATGCATAGACACACACAGACCCCCATGGAGGGGAGAATCCCTGTCCTCCCAGGACCCCTTCCTCACCCCACCCTCTTTTTAAAGAGCACCTAGACCTTCAATCATTCTCCAAATAAGGACATCCCTGGCAGCTCTAAGCCGTAGTCTCCTTGATTGTCTCCTGACCTCTTTGTTGTTGCTCTGGAAAGTTCTAGCTTTTCACAATTTCCAGAGAAAGCCCCTTATCTTGCATTTGTTGTCTAGCCAGCCATCTGGTCATGTCTGACTCAAGCCTCCAGATCTTCTTTCCCTACTCAGACGCTCAACAATGAGGGCACAAGTAGCTGGCTTGGACAGTACATTATGGACTGACACTTCCTCAAAGCACCCTTGTCCGAGTAGGGAAGATTATTTCCAGGGAGAACATTACCATTTTCCCAGTTTCTTCTAGAAGCAACCTCTGTACTGGCTGTCAACACCTTCCATATCTACTTGAACCTTTCTGACACAGAAGAGGAGTGTCATCCTGGACTGGGTCCCTTGCCCCTTGTTCCTGAGAAAACAAAGCCTTCCTTGAATACTTCTTGTTTCTAGGCTTACAGAGTAGAGGGAGATGCATGGGCATCCAGAGATGGGCAGAAAAGATAACAAAATACTCACAAGGTAGACTTAAGCCAAAGGAAGCAACTTTTATTGGTTCAGGGAATTAAGACAATCCAGCATCCCCACTGGCTGAGGGGGACTTTGACCTACAGTATTCGTGTATGCTGACACACAGGGGGCATATGCAGGGATGAAGAGACACCTAAACAGTTGTTCTGAAGCACTGGGTACGAGCAGGAAAAGCAGAGTCCAGGTTGAAGTGCAGCAGGCTGAAAGCACCCAGGTCACTCTTTGAGCAGACTTCAGCAGTCCTTTCTCTTGACCTGAGGAAGAAATTTTTTTTTTGTAAAATATTTTACTGACTGGGGCTGGGTGGTGGTGCACCTGGTTACATATTACAATGGAAAAGGACCCAAATTTGAGCCTCTGGTAACCAACCACCTGCAGGGGGAAAGCTTCGCAAGCAGTGAAGCAGTGCTGCAGGTGTCTCTGCCTCTTGTCCTCTCTATTAACCCCTTCCCTCTTGATTTTTGGCTGTCTCTATCTAATATGTAAATAAATATAATAAAAACTTTAACAATGTTTTATTTATTTTAATGATAGAGATACAGAGAGAAGGACATCAAAAATATCATTAGCCCTGGCCTAAGGTGATGGTAAGGATTAAACAGGAAACCACAGAGTCTCAGGCATGAAAGTCTTTTGTGGAACCATCAGGCTGTCTCCCCATACTAAGCAGAATTTTTTTAAGAGGATGGGAAATGTTATCAGAAGCAAGGAGTGATGGAGTTTGAAATAGGGTGATCCACTAGCAATAGGTTACTAAGACTCACAATACCCTCTGTGTTGGGAACTGATCCCAAATTTTCTTACCCAGCATGTCTTTTCCACTGCCACAAAGACATGTAAGGGTAACTTCTGAGACAAGTGGACAAACCCTTCTTCCTTCACTTCCCACCTCTGGTTCCTATACACTTGGCTGTGAATCCTTGTGGTTCAGACATCAAACACCTGCCTATCTGCCCTCCTCCTTACCATGGCCATCAGCACCAGACCACTGACCAGTACAGCATACAGGGCAGCTTTGCCCAGCAGGACCTCATAGAGGAGGGTGGCAGACATGACTCCCTGATGATAGGATTCTGGGATATAGACAAAGAGAGAAGATTGGTATCCGTGAGAAAATAGCTGTGACCTACTCACCACCTTCAGGATCCATGGGTTCTTGGATTTAGAAGTAAGATTTTGGGACATGGAGTAGAGAGAGAGGATTACTTACCTGACGTTAAGCCACAGTCTGAAAAAGAAAAAAAAAGGGGGGGGGAGGGGTGAATAAGAGAATTTATCTTCAAAAGCAGATTAAAATATAAGCTAGGGTCAGGGAGATAGCATTAATGTTGGAGCACATGGCTTAAATATTCCAGGCCCCCAAAGCCCCAGGTTCAATCTGTGGTTCTATCTTAACCTAGAGTAGAGTGGTGTTCTCTCTCTCTCCCCCTCTATCTCTCTCTCTCTCTCTCTCTCATAAAAATAAATAAACATAGCTTTAAAAAATAAGAAAAAAGTCAACACAGACTCCAGGTCCACACTGTTTTTTTTTTTTTTGAGAGTCTAATATGGCCTTTCTGTTGTTTAATCATATCATCTTTGAAGTCTGAGAATCATGGCAACACTAAAGGGAATAGGGTCACCCACTCAGAGGCTGAGCCATTTAGATCAGTAAGGGTTGCTTAGTTGCAAGAGAACTGATGGTTGAGGATCTGGGGAGAAATAGACCCATCTTTTCTTTTCTGCTTCATGATGAACTTGATCCTCTAATCCCTCTATTCTCTATCTGGTCCTCCTGGTTTACCTGGCTGTCACTTGCTCTGATCTAACTCACTACTCACCCAACCCTCCCAGGTCCCTCTCACCTGCTCTGCCCCAGAGCCCAGCACTGATGTTCTGGGTGACAGGTTTGGGCCTCCTTGCATCTTCCCATGTATCATCCTCACTGATCCCATAGAACTGGACTTGGCAGCGGAAGTGGTTGCGGGCATTGTGCCAGAAGGCAGCAGAGACCCGGAGCCTGCTGCTCAGATAGTAGCTGGAGTCCTTCTGACTGGGATCCTTCTGGTAGGGCTCGGGGTCTGTGATGACCCCACTGTGCACCTCCTTGCCGTTCACCCACCAGGTCAGCTCTACATGGTCAGGGTAGAAGTCCCTGGCCAGGCAGACGAGGGTGGCCTTCTGGGTGTGGTTGATCTCTGCTTCAGAGGGTTCAAATATAGCCACGTTGGGGAGTCTCACCTTCTTCAGGTCCTCTAGGAGGGAACAAGGGTAGGGGCCAGGGCTTATGTCAGAGTTTTCTGGGTGAGATCTATGTGTCTGCCTTCAAGTGGTGCATTAAAAAGCAAAATTAGGTAACTGTACATCCCATTTGTTCATATTTAATGTCTGTAGCCAATATCTCTCTGTTGTCAGCCTCCTTGACTTTACCACATCTTGTACCCCATACATGCACAGCACCCATCACTCCTCCAACTCCCTAAGTTGACATTATGACCTGGTTTTCCTTGGGGATTTGCTTGATTATTTCTACTCAGAAGTGTACATGTGCCTGTTTTCCATTCTCATTCAGATGATGGACAACTATGGAATCATTTCTCAGAACTGGCTATAAGAACATCAGCACTTGCACAGAGGAGTGACTCACTCTCCTCTGTGATCAGCACTGATTCCTCTCACTCCTTCTGTTGGAGGAAGAAGCTGTAGTCCCCAACCACTCTTTCCAGTTCCCAGTATTCTGGGCTGTTCTGAAGGGCAAGGGTCTGTGCCCTAGAAAACCTGCAGACTGATGACAAATGGGGATGAGGGCTACTTCTCACACTGCACAGGAGGCAGGGCAGACTGACAGGTTCAAACACTTCATCACTTCCCCATTCTGTGTTTCAATGGAGTATACCTGCCCATTTTTCATTCTTATTCAGGTGGTGTACAACAACTGAATCATTTTTAAGACTCAGAATTAGTGCTAAGAACATTAAGCAAGCCTAAATTTCGAGATAGAAGATTCCTCCCTGCAACGTAGTCTTTGGATCTAACTTGTCTTTCTTGTTATTGTTATTTTTTTGCTTCCACAAGATGCATGTGTTCTATGATAACACATATAAAAATTAACCTTTCTTACAACTGTCAGTGGTTTCCATATTCAATGGAATATAGGTAGCTAAAGTAAACTAGCGAAAAAGGAGCTGATCTGTTTCTTGCACTTTGTGAAAAATATGATGACTATCAGAAGGAAGTGGTGAGGTTACAGGAATTTTGGTGATTTTCACACACAGACACACACACATACATATATGGGTATGAAAGTATACTTTAAAGTCTTATAATTTTGCAAAGCAATGTTGTATTACCTATAATGAAATATTTATATTGAAACATAAATATGTATATTTATCAAATATGTAATTTTCATTTTGGTTGATTGCATGTGATTACATTAGTGATTTCTTCCACCATTTGTTAATGATTTAACAGTGTTTTTCAAAATTGCAAGACTTCAGGGGTATAGTTTCATAGCCCACATTTGATATGTGGGAGTCACCATATCCTCCATAAAAAGTTCTATGACCCTTTCACTTCATAGCTGCCATAATTCTCCCCAACCCCAAAAGATAGTCTGGCCCCTGATATTTCTGTAAGTTCATCTGCTTTAGTCTTCTATATTCCCCATATGAACGAGACCACCTGGTAGCTGTCCTTCATCTCCTTACTTATTTCACTTAACATGTTCACCTCCAGTTCAACTCATTTTGACCCAAATGATACAATCTCATATATATTGAAATTAATTAATTGCAAAGTGATTTTCCATTGAATATCTGTCTTGTACTTGTTTATCCAGCCATCTGTCATTAGGCATTTAGGTTGCTTCCATATTTTGGCTATTATGAATAATGCAAGGGTGTGTATCTCCTTTTAAATTAGTTCTTTCATGTCCTTTGGCTATATGCCTAGGAGTGATATTACTGCCTCACAATGCATTTCCTCTTTTATTTGTTTAAGGACTCTCCATAAAAGAATTATCCTTTAATGCCCAGAAGAGATAGTTTCCGTATTACATCTGATTATATTATTTTCTGTATTTGTACTCAGCGCACATCTTGAATTTTTCATTTCCATTTTTCCATGTAACCTGTTTTGAGGAGCCAAGGTGCCCCTTATCAGATGTTCCATATTTGTTCCTACGCTGGGCACAGGGCTATGTAGTAGCTTGCCTGGGACAGCTGTAGTCTCATGAAAGAGGCCACTCCTAGGTTGAGCACTCTATCCTCTCCCTGTGCCCAACAATTTTCCCTGGCAGCCTGGAGATCCTAGGCAAAAGCCAACCTTGGCATTCTTTTAAGCAGTAAATTCTTGACTGCTGACTATGAACAAATCCTAAATTCCCAGGGCAGTTTTACTAGAGGGTTCATACTGAAAATTCCTTGGGCTTTTCCATGCCTGACAGAGAATTTATGAATTTATTGAAAGGCATGGCATCATGGAAGACGTGGAAAAGTGGAAGATATCATACTCAATTTTCAAAGGCACTCTTTCCCCCCAAGATTTTTGTCTTGTGCCTTCTTTGTGACTCTGTCTTAGTCAAAGGGGCAAGTTTTTGGAGTGAAAATGAAGCAAACACAGGTGCCAGCATATTGTCCAGGTTTGGAAGATGTTTATGATGAGAAAACTGGATCCCAGGTTTAGAATGAAGTCTACTCTGTGACAAGCTGATGATAATGGCTTTTCTATCTCTAGTTCACAGATGAGAACATCTGAGATAGCTCATTTTCTAAACTACATAAACTGAATCCTTTCTCACCCTGGACCAAGACATTCTGAATTATAGTGACCTGTCCTTTCTAGTGCCCCATCCACTCCTTACCATGTCCCCCACATGCATTTTAAAGTCAGATCCAGTAAACCAATTGGCAGCATCTGTGGACTTCATTCTTCTGCCTGGACTATCCTTAGACCAGGCACATCCTATCTTTGCTCCACTTCTCCTGCCTGTCTGTTTCCTCCCAGGTAGTTATATTTTGTGTGGGCCCTCAACCTTATTAGCCCAATATATATCCTGAGGTATGATAATTTGGAGCCCTTTCTGAATATATCTTCCTTATACCTTCTCTGTGGCTGAGAGTTTAAGTTTCCAGTTGCAATGCTTAATCCGTTCTTTCTCCTCTCAATCTATCAAACAGTGCTCCCAGACTTCCCTCCAGCTACCACAATGCTGTTTCATGAAATTCTGCTCTCAGAGCTCTAGAATACCCCTCAGATGATTTCAATGTCCCCAATCTGCTCTCCCAGCACCTCTGGAGCCCTTAAGCCACCTCAGAAAGACACATATAGATGTCAGAGATTCGTCACAACAGAGTGAAGGAGATGATGAAGGCAAGGGGCTGAGACTGAGCTCATGGTAGATGGTGGATGGAATTTACCATCAGAGAAAGAGCTATTCACCTAGAGTCCACAGGATAAAACTAGGGTTGAAACTGGAGGAGAAAATGGAGAAATAAGATAAAAAATGGAAAAATAAAGCAACAAACTATGGAAATATGTAGAGATGAGAAAAGGAGTCTTTAGTGGTCCAGGAGGTGGTGTAGTGAATAAAGCTCTTGACTCTCAAACATGAGGTCCTGAGTTCAAGCAGCACATGTACCAGAGTGATGTCTGATTCTCTCTCTCCTCCTATCTTTCTCATCAATCAATAAAATATAGATAAAAAATAATTTATAAAAAAAAAGAAAGAGACATTAAAAACAAGAATGAAGAAGAAAAACAACAAACCCCCCCACTAAAACAAACAAATGAAAACACAGTCCTGAGAGGGAGCCAGGAATTCAAAGCCACAAATATCCTCAGAGGACACAGCAGGGAGACTGGAGAAGTGGAGGGCAGGTAGGTAAGAGACGATGGCCCCCAGGAAGAAGGTGGTTCTGACCCCATTCTTACTCCCACCACCCTCCTTGGATCCAGTCATTGTGGTGAAACACAAATACCCTCAGTCAGGGATGAGACCCTCCCTACCTGTCACAGTGATCCTAGTGCCTATTCCAAAGTAGAGGGGTGAATTTCGGGAGCATAGTTGCAGATGGCAGTGAGCAAACCCATCTAGAGCCTCCTGCCAAAAAGTGTGGCTCAACTTCCTGGGAGAGCTACCTTTCTCTGCCTAGACTCTGAGCTCTAGATCAAAGGGGCTCCATTGGGAGACAGTCTAATGCCCCACCAGGAAAGAGGAAAGTGGAAGAAGTATAGGGAGGCCAGATCCACACACTAAGAAGAAAAGGAAAGAAGAAAGAGGGAGGAGGCAGACTGCTGAGTGGAAGGCAGACAGAGTAGAAGACTCAACACTACACTGGAAGAATGGAAGACACAACTTCTGGGACACTACTTATTTCACTTGCTTGGAAGCAAAAATACATGCCCAACCCCCTATCCACTAGAGCGACCTTAAAGACAGCCTCTGCACCCAAATTACAGTGTCCCACACCTTACCTAGGACAGAGAGTTTCGTTCCATCTCCAAAGTGCGGCGGCTGGTTGTTACACAGTACAACACTGGTGTAGCAAACCCCAGAATCACCAGGCTGGGTCCCTTCCTCCCAGAAGTTTCCACCCAGAACTACTGGAATCTCTAGTCCCTGTTCTCTCACCCTCACTCTCACACTCTTTGGATCTTTTCTCTGTGAAACTTCAGCCCCTGCCCTCTCTTAAGGATTCCACCCAGAGCTCCAACCTCATATTCCACTGTCCTTACTTACCCAAAACAGAGAGCTTGGTGCCAGCCCCAAAATAGAGCCTTTCGTTAATTGCACAACATTAAAGTCTGGTAGAAAAATGTCCCCTGTGGGATTGAGTCCTTCATCCCTGAATTCACCTACTGGTTCTCTGGCTCTCCTCTCTCTTTCCTTAATGTGGTTTTAGTTCTGGGAGGTAGAAGGCTAGACAGCTATGCCTCTGCACTGCTGTAACCCAGTCAGCCCTGTGAGACCCCCACCCTTTTCTGCCAGAATTACTTCTTTTCTGCTCCAGGGATGAACTGCCATGATTATGAGAGCCCAAAGGTCAGAGACTCTCCTGTCTCTTGTGACAGTGACAGGTAACGCTCTAAGAAGACAGGAGGTGGACATGGTGACCCCTTTATAGTTAACTTCTCTGCCTTCCCACAGGGGTGACCAGGTTTGGCACAGTGGATTCATGGAACTGTTGACCACTGAGGAACTATCTCTTCCTGTCTGCATCAAGACACACAATGAACTCTTTTAGATAGGAAAAAAAAAAAAAAGCTCCTTCATCAGAACCTCTGCCTCTACTCCTCCATCTCTATCCACTTACCTACAACAGTGAGCCGGCTCCCCTCCCCGAAAGAGATTGCATTTCCAAAGCACAGTCTCCAGGTTCCATTTCAAAAGCTCCCCTTGTGTGCTCCGCAGAGCAGGGACTCCTGGTGAGCTTGAGTATTTCTGGGGTTCTTCCTTCACAAATCCACATGAATCCCACTTCTCACATTCTACACACACACCCTCCCTGAGCTGACCAGGGTTTCTGTTTGTCAACCACTGAGATCCACAAAAACAAATCCTTCAGATGACTTCTATCAGCAAGGGAATGTGACCTATTTTATGGCTTATTGATTATCTCGGGCACCCTTCTGGCTCCCCTTTCTGGTCCTAACTCAGAGGCAGCCCTTCTCTGCCCTAGTCTTAGGCTGTGTCTACCTTCTGGAGACCTGACCATGGATCCCTGGGTGGCTAGGTGGTTTGCCATGATAGGATCATCCTATGGACCAGAGGTGGCATCTCCTCAGACAGGAGGCAGGAGCTGGGCTATCCCTTCCCTCTCATGCTTGCTTCCTGGGGCAAAGCCCTCCTTCTCAGACCCATTTGGAGTTCCCCTCAGTCTTACCTATGACCGTCAGCTTGGTTCCTGCACTGAAGGTGTAGTCATAGTTGGCACATCAGAACAGGGCCACTCTAAAATGGACCTCTTTGCCCCAAGCAAGTCTTGTACCACACTGGGACTTACCTAGAACAGTGAGTCTAGTGCCTGCTCCGAAGAAAACTTCAGTGTTCACACAGTGACGTAGGCACCTTAAGTAGTGGCTGGGGGCTCTAGAGGATATTCTTTCCCCCTTCCTCTGTGTTTTAGAGATAGTGAAGAAAAGAACATTTCTAACTTTTGATGCTTGGGTCAGACTCCATCTGGAGGGGAGGATACACACTTTTCTGTAGTTGGTTTTTTTTTTTGGATGTGGGGGTAGTTTGTCCAATGGATGGTCCAGAGAAGGGGAAAGAACGGTCCAAGGATACTCCAAATATCTCTGGTTTCTTCTCTCTATAAAAGGGTCATCTTCCATGTTGATCTTGACCTTCTGTTGACCAATGGAAGTATCTATAGAAATCCTGGGTATCCTCTTTCTTTATAGAAGGGGTCACCTTCAGGCTGACCTTGAACTTCTGTTGCCATTGACCACCCATTGGAAGGATGCTGAGGTGAAGGAGTCTTCCTGATGTATCCTTCACTTGTGTGACCACTGAGACAGTCTTTATGTCTAAGGGCTCCACCTGGGAGTTGGACTCCCATCTGTCAATCTCCTCTGTGACCTTAACTGGACAAGTGGTCAGGAAGTGAGACAAAGACATCCTGACCCAAATAACACCCAGATCTGGGCTCCAGGAGAGGCAAAGTAGGGACTGTGGACCTAGAGTCAAGCAGAAATGTTTTTGTAAAGGCTGCCCATGAAGTTGAATCACCGTGGCCCCCTGTCCCCACAATGCTTCAGCTTTATACAAAAACGGCCCCTCCCTTGGGCCCGCCCCTTGGGATCTGGAAGAAACAGTGTCTGTTCCTTTGAGAGAACCAGACAGCCGTGGGTGGTGACATCACTGCCTGGTTCTCAGTGTGTGAAGTTGTAGGGAGTGCAGGCCCAGTCCAGGGACTCCTTCTCCACCCCAGGCCCTGTCTTTAGGATGCTTTTAGCTCTTCTCTGCAGCATAGAGCTATATGAAGTTATCTGCCCTGGGGGCGGACCCTCTCCTGTCACATGCCACAGACCCCCTTCTAGCTATGGTGATCATTTCAGGGTGTGGGGGGACACCCTGTTAGAAGCAGCAACCCCTTTTCACATAGGCCCCACCCTTAAGGCTGCAACACTCAGAAGTCACTCTCTTTAGTGAGAGACTTAGAGATTTCACAACCCAGACTGGCCTCTGAGTCCAAATGAAAACCTCTCTGGGGTCTGTAGAATTGACCTGGAACCACTTTGCAAGATGCAGTCAGAATAGCTATGGGGGCCTTGGGCATAACTCTAGATGGTTTAGGTGGAGGGAAAGGCAGAGGTGCCATTGCCAGTGCCTACCCTCTCAGGGTGGATCTGATCTTGCACAGCAGAACTATGTAGGCAGGGAGGGGAAGTGGCTGTGGAGAGCTGAGTGTAGTCTCATGCACAGGGAGAGAGTCTTGGCTGCACAGCACAGCACTAGTCCAATAAGTCTTCAAGACTTAACCTTGAGTTAGAACTCAAGGTTAAGTCTTGAAGTTGAGATCAGGGTCATATATGACCTTGATCCGGACTCAGTAGATGATGTTTTCTTCTGTTTATTGTTTTTTTCATTACTTCCCTTTATTCCTTTTCAAATTATAATGTAACATCTACAAGAACCATGAAAGCTTGAATACCTATGGATGACACACATGAAACATGAAACAAACAAACAAATACAGACTTGAAAGGTACATGACAGTAGGGGGAAATCATTCAGCATTCTCATAATAGTCAGGAATCTCCCCAATATTGGATAAACTCCTAAAAATCTATAAGCAAGAACACAGAAGGCAAATAAAAATGGCAAAGAACAGATGGTTCAGACAAGATTGTCCAAATGGTGCCTAGTCAAAGCAAAAAATAAATCTTATGGTGCTAAATGCGTGGTAAAACCACACTGAAATGTCACTGCTCACCTATTTGATTCACAAAACCTTCAGTTATAGAAAATCTTTCTATTAACCTACGTGTGATGAAATCTGCACTTTCACACACTGGGTGCTGATACAGCCTTTATGTAAAAATTACAAGTGCAATTATAAGATTGTTTATGATCTTATATAAGATTATATAAGATGTTGATTAATCTACACTGGAAAAGATACAAAATTACCAGTGTATTTACTTCTTCACCTAGAAGCTCCATCTATGGGAGCTTATTCTGTAATTATTGCCTACAAATAAAAATATACGCAAAGTATTGTCATTGTCTGAGATAACAAACAAACAAAAAATGGGGGGTTCTAGTGCCTATCAGCAAGAAACTGGATAAACTGGTACAGTCATAAGAAGAAATATTATTTATAGTTAAAATGAAAATGTTTCATATTTCTATGGGAAACTAGCTAAGATATGCTGTTAAGTAAAAAATAAGCAGGCTCCATAAAGATACCCCATATGCTACCTTTTGTCTAAGGTACAAAAGGGCAATATAGGGAGTTGGCTCATAGCACAGTGGGGCGGGGGGGTTAAGCACATGTGGCACAAAGTACAAGGACAAGCATAAAGATCCAGGTTCTAGCCCCCGGCTCCCCATCTGCAGGGGAGTCACTTCACAGGTGGTGAAGCAGGTCTGCAGGTGTCTATTTTTCTCTCCCCTTTTTTGTCTTCCCCTCCTCTCTCCATTTCTCTCTGTCCTAACAATGACAACATCATCAACAACAACAATAATAAGCACAGCAACAATAAAAATAACAAGGGCAACAGAAGGGAAAATAAATAAATATAATTTTTTTAAAAAAAAGGGCAACATAAAACTCAGATTTTTCTTTGCTTAATTCTGCATAAAGAAACACTAGCAGGATACAAAAGAAATGGACACTTGAGATTTCCAGCAAGATTGAGTAGAGTAGAAACAAAGTAGATATACGATAACATTTCTTTCTTTTTTTAAAAAAAATTATTGGATAGAGATAGAGAGAAATTGAGAGGGGGGAGGAGTTAGAGAAGGATAGATGCAGAGACACCTGCAGCCCTGCTTCACCACTCATGAAGCTCCCCCCTGCAGGTGGGGACAAGGGGCTTGAACCTGGGTCCTTGTGCACTGTACTGTGTGCACTTATCCAGGTGCACCACTGCCAGGCCCCTGTAAGATAACATTTACATGGTCAACTTTATAGTATTTTATTTAGTTTTGAACCATTTAGTTGTATTATTCATTTCAAATAAAATGTGATACATTAAAAAACAAAATGTTCATTAAATAACATTCTGTAACGTGTTGCTTAGTTTAAAAGAATAATTCTTTAGACATTTATTTATTGATTATTCATTGTATAGAGACAGAAAAAATTGAGATGGAAGGGGGAGACAGAGGAGTAGAGAGGGACACACACACACACACACACCTGCAGCACTGCTTCACCATGCGTGAGCTTTCCCCCTGTAGGTGGTGACTGGGGGCTTGCTCCTGGTTCTTGTGCATTGTAACAAATGCACCACTACCAGGTTCCCAGAGTCATTCTTCTTTCCATTTCTGCAATAATTTGTTTTTGGTCCTGAATTTGCTTGATGAGTTTCTTTTTTTTTTTTTTAAGAGGTCATCTTGGATTTTTATTTGCACATGTATACATATACATATACATATACATATACATATACATATACATATACATATACATATACATATACATATACATATACATATACATATACATATACATATACGCTTTCTGCTTGATGAGTTTCTAATCACTTAGGAATCTGTGGGAAAAAAAACACATTTCCAAGCTCTTCTCATGTTATGAGTTCAAATTTCTACAGTCAGGTTTTCAAACTCTTATTAAAACAAACAATGAAACATAAAGTAAACTTGGGATTTTCCTTTTGGAACTAAGCTTGGGCTCCCTTGCTTGTCTTCTGAGGATACAAAAAAACAAAGGCAGCTATTGATCATGGAGAATAGCAGAGAGCTAGCTACCAGGTGGTGTTAAGCACCGTGGTTCTTAGCATTTTTAGGAAAAGAAAGAGGGGAGACCGTCAGTTTCTTTTAATTCACAAATAGGGATGGATCAGGAGGCTGGGTGGTGGTGCACTTGGTTGAATACACATATTATAATGTGTAAAGACCTGGGTTCAAATCTCCAGTTTCAGAGGGGAAGCTTCATGAGTGTTGAAGCAGTGCTGTAGTGTCCCTCTCTCTCTCTCTCCCTTTCTGTATGCCCCTCTTGATTTCTCTGCTTCTGTTTAATAGTCAATAAATAAATAAAAATAGTGATGGAGCTCCCAGCACACTCTATAAGTCGGATTAACCACCATCAACTATTTTATTCACTAGGATGTAGCAAGTTCTCTTCTTTCTTCTCCTTGCACATTGTCAAACGTTTTCACCACATAATGATTTAGTTGGGTCCATTTCCATTTATTTTTCTGTCTTATCCCCTTTGTCTATCGACAATTTACTCTCTTACCACAAGCCTGCATTTGATTCCCCTCCCGGGTAAACCTTCACTTAAGAGAATAGTTCTCTTCTGTCTTGGCATCATAAATATTTTTAATCTTTAAGGGTTTTACTCTAGCTTTGCCAGCTCTGGACCATATGCCCAAGCACACACATAACTTTTTCTTTCAAATTAAACACATGACAATTAAACACCCCCCCAAAAACAAAAACAAAAACAAAAACACCACTATACTCTTTGTGTGATTCCTTCAAGTGCCAGTGGAGATATAGAAGGAGAATATGCTGTCATTTATAATTTCTTATGGTTGAGTACTACTATTTCCTCAATAAGATGACACAACAATAAAATAAAACAAAGTAAAATTAAATTAAATTGAAAAGAAGAGAGTATAGGTATGCTGGCCAGGTGACTGTGTGTGTGCGTGTGTGTGTGCACGCGTGTGTGTGTGTGTGTGTGTGTGTGTGTGTGTGTGTGTGTGTGAGAGAGAGAGAGAGAGAGAGAGAGAAAGAGAGAGAGAGAGAGAGACAGCAGAGGGCAGGCTTTCCCTTCTTTTTAAACCTATGACACTGCAATCTCAAACGTGGTCACTTGAGGGGGTGAGAGGAATGCAAATAAGGCTCACCTGGATGGAGCAGGAATGTGGTTACCTGAGGTTTTTCTCAAGCCCAGCCTAGATAAGATGGCAAGAAATATGCATATTGTATCTGATGAATGGGCAGTTCTTGAAAACTTCCCAGCACGGGAATAAAATCATTTTCAACCTAAATTTGGTCTGCTGGTGTTCCCAGATGAATTCGGGATTGCCCACTATCACAAGTTATGAAGACACTGGCATTCAGGGAACTCCTCTGGGAGACTGCCTGACCAGTTCTTCAGCTTGGTGAAGTTTTGAGGAGGTGCCCAAAGCCTGCTTCTCTTTATCTGTAAGATAAAATACCTCTCCTGCAGCATTCCTTTGAGAGTGAAATGTGGTAGTTCATGTAAAGATTTGTTGCAATGAGGGAATGCAGAGCCCATTGGCCTGGGGACTTCTCTTTGGTGATGCGGACATCTCTCACAAATATAGAGTGAGTGGCCGGGTAGTGGCTCAGTGCCTACAGATCTGCATGTGTGAGGCATGGATTGGTCATTGGCATCAACCAAAATGGAACTTGTGCAGTGATTTGACTGGTATCTCTTTCTTTCTCTACCTCTGTCCTTTTATCCCTTCCTTCCTTCCTTCATTCCTTCCTTCCTTCCTCACCTCACAACTGGTGTTTATACTAAAAATTTTAACTCGGTAAATTTGGGGTAGAGCTAAGAATTTGTATTTCTCATAAATTATCACATGATTCTAGAGATTCTTTTTAGGAATCATATTTTGAGAACTTCAGAGAGATAAGCTGGCCTGAGCAGTGGTGCGCCCAGTTGAGTACACATGTTACCATGTACAAGGACCCAGGTTCAAGCCTCAAGTGCCCACCTGCAGGAAGGAAGCTTCACAAGAGGTGAAGCAGTGCTGCAGTTGTTTCTCTTTCTTCTCTCTGTCACTTGGTATCACCTGTCAGGACACATGGATCCCATTCTCCAGCTTGGACTGTGCTCAAACCTTAGACATAGGCTTATCTGTCCCCTCATATCCTGCTTGTATGTGTCTTCCAAATTGTGCAAATGGTATAGTCATTCATGCTATAGAGTGGAATGTCTATCGCTTTATCCTAACATATCTCTTAGAATTCGAAAAAAAAAAAGGTTTCTTCTCCTCATCCCCCCTTCTTACTCCTTCCTCCTCCTCCTCCTCCTCCTCCTCCTCCTCCTCCTCCTCCTCCTCCTCCTCCTCTTCTTCTTCTTCTTCTTCTTCTTCTTCTTCTTCTTCTTCTTCTTCCTCCTCCTCCTCCTCCTCCTCCTCCTCCTCCTCCCCCTCCTCCTTCCTCCTCCTCCTCCTCCTTCCTCCTCCTCCTCCTTCCTCCTCCTCCTCCTCCTCCTCCTTCTTCTTGTTCTTCTTTTTGACTCTAAAGCATTTTACATAGAGGATATATATATCTAGAGAGAGAGAGAGAGAGAGAGAAGGAGAAACAAAGTGAGGGTTGGGAGGCACCATAGCACTATTCCACAATCTGTGGTGTTTTCCTATGGTGCTGCCCCATAGACCCAAGGCTCAAACCCTGGACCAAGGCTGTCCTACTTCTCTCTCTCTCTCTCTCTCTCTCTCTCTCTCTTCATTTTACAATAATTTTATTTTAGAAGGAATTGTTTATTTACAAGTTTATATTTTTTTAATTATAACTTTTTATCTCCTCAAAATGTACTATCATATCTTACTCATCTCCAAAGCACCAATACTACTATTTATTTTAATTTTATTTTATTTATGAAAAGGAAACACTGACAAAACCATAGCATAAGAGGGGTACAAGTCCACACAATTCCCACCACCAAACCTCTGTATCCCATCACCTCCCCCTGACAGCTTTAGCTGTCTGGGAGTACGGACCATTCAGCTTTTCCTGAATGGTCAGTGGTATGCACCATTCAGCTTGGCCTTAGTTAATTTTTCATTGTAGGATGCACAAGGTAGAAGGTCTGGCTTCTGAAATTGCTTCCCCACTGAACATGGGCATTGACAGATAGATCCATACTCCCAGCCTGTCTTTCTCTTTCCCTAGTGGGGCGGGGCTCTGGGGAAAAGGAGCTCCAAGACACATTGGTGGGGTTGTCTGTCCAGGGAAATCTGGTTGGCATAATGCTAGCATCTGGAACCTGGTGGCTAAAAAGAGAGTTAACATACAAAGCCAACAAATTGTTGACTAATCATAAACCTAAAGGCTGGAATAGTGCAGATGAATAGTGTCTCCATTTTGTAGATAGCTAGTAGGCATATTTTAGTTATATTCCAAAGGGCCTGTGGCCATACTAGTTTTCTTTTTTCTTTCTTTCTTTTTTTTCCTGGGCCTGAAATCTGATAACCAGGTGGATCCAAGTTATTGTCTAGGGAGGTGATATCATGGCTGCAAAATGACCAGAAAGCTGGATTAGGGAAGAGAGTAGCTCCCTAATATGAGAAAGGGGTTTAAATATTATTGACTGTAAACCCCATTGAATTGATGTGATCTGGGGCCTATATTCAGTTTGGGAGCCTATGTGACCTCTGCATCCCTGTAGATCTGAGCTCACATTCTGTGGTCATGAGTAGGAATATTACAAGCTGCCTCAATATCAGGACCCATCTTCTCAGGTGTAGCATAGAATATGTTGTCCAATCTCCCTTTGGAGGATGGAACATTCTCTACCATTTTTGGTCCACATTGAGGGCAAGGTCCTATGGGGGCCCACAAAGGGGTCTATTTTGTTGTTACTGATAGAGATGACTGATGATAGAGATCGAGGGATGTATTCAAGGTCTAGGCCCATCATGTCTGTTTGGGAACCTCAGGACTCCCCTACTAGGGCCCCAGCTGATGGGGTGGCCTAATAGTGACTAAAGAGTCATCATTAAAATATGCCAGTGTCTTACCCTATCCAGATTTTGCAGTCCTTGCTTTGATAAGGTTAGCTTTGGAGTGAATAGGGGAAGTGTAATAGGAAGTAAGTGAGGAGGGTATCTAAGTCTAAGTAGACACTATTTCACTGTGAACTTTATACTGACTCACTGCAGACTATTGTGCACTTTTGCTTTCAGGTCTATATTTTGCCCTAATTTATGGACACATGTGAACATATGTTCTATCTCATGGGACCTGGTGTATATCTAGATTTGGGGACTTTGTTAGAAAGTGAACCACCTGGAATGGAATTAGAGAATCCTGTCAAAGGAAAGGTCTCACCTGAGAAATTAGGGAAATGTATCTTTATATATGCTTCTCTAATAGTAAGATGCTCCATAGCCATGAAAAAATGTTCCACACAACAATTCAACCCGCTCTAGGTCCTCTGACATCATGTTCTAAGACATGAACCCTACCCTCCGCCACACTCCATCTCATATCCTTCCTTTACTTTGGTGCAATACACTAAGCCCAGTCCAAGTTCTGCTTTGTGTTTTCTTATTTTTCAACTTATTTTATTTATTTATTATTGGTGATTTAATAATGATTGAGAAGACTGTGGGATAAGAAGAGTATAGTTCATACCATTCCCACCACCAGCATGCCACATCCCATCCACTCCATTGTGAGTTTCCTTATTCTTTATCCCTTTGGGAGTATGAACCCAGGATCATTATGCACTGAAGAAGATGAAAGGTCTGTAATTGCTTCTGTAATTGCTTCTCCACTGGACATAGGCGTTGGCAAGTGGATCCATACTCCCAGTCTATTACTATCTTTCCCTAGTGGAGCAGCGCTCTGGGGAGCCCAGGACACATTTATACCACAACTTTCTTAACCAGGTGTGATACCATCTGGCCCAATACCACAACTTTATTAAGTTGTTTACAAAGTTGAGTAGGCAGACCAAGATATTTTCATGTATGTGTATTTTTTTGACAAATACCTAGGAGAAAAAGTACCAAATCATACAGTAAGTCACTTTTAAGTGTTTTTGGGTATCTCCAAACTATTTTACACAGGGGATACATGAATTTATTTTCCTACTAATTGTGTGACTGTGTCCCTTACTCTCCACATATTACTAATACTTATTATTTCTGTCCTTTTTTGATATAATCCACGCTCAAAGGGGTGAGGTATTATATCATTGTTATCTTCATTTACACTTTTCTGATAACCTGTGAATTTGATCATTTATTAATTTTTCCATATCCCTGTAGGTCAACTGAGTATCTTCCTGAATGAAGGATAGGTATGCTCAGGTCTTTCAAATTGTGGGAACTCACTTCCTTCTCCTCAGGCAATGTTGTCCTCTCTGTATCTGGATAAGATCAATTGATTCCCTGGTATCTAGCTTTTCTCTAGTTCCTTTCTTGGATGATGACTTCTTCATTTCTCTGGTAGTTGGTTTTATCCTTTAAGTTGTAAGTGGGCTTCTATAAAATTTGTCCAAGATTATGTTATATCTTTGATGTAATCTGCAGTAACAGGCTGGTAGAGAAGGACTTCCAGAGGCATGGCTATGGACTAGCAGAAGCCATATTTTTCTCTCCTTAATCTACTAGGAAAAGCAGGAAAAATCACCTGAAAACTCAACAGAAGATGACCAGGTTCTCTTTAAAAACTCACCAAGCCACAGGTGAGTTCAGACTGGTGTGGTTCATGGACAGAAAATAGGTGAAGGACAGTTTCCTGTGACTAAAAGGTCTTACTCAGGAATGGCTGGCAAAAAACAATTAAAGGGAGAGAGAGAGAGAGAGAGAGAGAGAGAGAGAGAAGAGAGGGAAAGATCAGCAGGATGGGAAGTGGTGTATATGATTAAGCACACAATTTAACAAGTGCAAGGAAATGGTTTAAACTCTGACTCTGCACCTGTAGGAGGTCCACTTCATTAACAGTGAAACGGGTTTGCTGGTGTCTATCTATCTCTCTCTGCCTTCTTTTCATTTCTCTCTGTCCTAGCTAATAAAATCTAGGTGCCCAACAACAGATGAGTGGCTGAGAAAGCTGTGGTATATATACACAATGGAATACTATGCAGCTATCAAGAACAATGAACCCACCTTCTCTGACCCATCTTGGACAGAGCTAGAAGGAATTATGTTAAGTGAACTAAGTCAGAAAGATAAAGATGAGTATGGGATGATCCCACTCATCAACAGAAGCTGACTAAGAAGATCTGAAAGGGAAACTAAAAGCAGGACCTGATCAAATTGTAAGTAGGGCACCAAAGTAAAAACCCAGTGGTGAGGGGTAGGCATGTAGCTTCCTGGGCCAGTGGGGGGTGGGAGTGGGCGGGAGGGATGGGTCACAGTCCTTTGGTGGTGGGAATGGTGTTTATGTACACTCCTAGCAAAATGTAGACATATAAATCAGTAGCTAATTAATATGAGAGGGGGAAATCAATTGTATGTCTCAAAGTTTCTCAAAAGACAAACTGAATCTTTTTAATATATAGGCTATGTATTTGATATGCGGACTCTCTCAAAAGCCTAGACCAAGTAGATTAGAAGCTTCCAATAGCACAGCTATATACAAGATACTGGGTACTGTCCAGCAAACCATAACAAAGGGACTTTTCAAAGTTAACCCAATTAACAAATAATGTGATGATAATATTAACTATTGAGTGTCTTTTTGAACCTTAAGACAGCAGGAACCTCACATCTTCACTATAGAGCCCCTACTTCCCCCAGTCCTGGAACCCTTGGATAGGGCCCACTTTCCCGTATGCATCTCCCAATCCAAACCAAATAACATTGCATCTGCCGATCACAACCTAACCAAAGCAACGATTGCTACCTCAACATGCTTCACCTCAGAATGTATCCAGAGACTTCACGTGTGGAATGACAACCCTTCACCTTCATTACTCGGGTGAGACCTTTCCTTTAATAGTACACTCTAATTTCATCTCAGGTAGTTCACTTTCTAACAAAGTCCCATAACCTAGATATACACCAGTTTCTGTGAGAGAGAGCTTATGTGCACACGTATCCATAAACTACTGCAAAATATATACCTGAAAGCAGGACTACACTAGAGTTTGCAGTGAGTACCTCCCTAACACTTCCTCTCCACTATTCCAAGCTTGGGATCCATGATTGCTCAACAAATTGTTTGGCTTCATATGTTAACTCTCTTTTCAATCACCAGGTTCCAGATGCCACCAGGATGCTGGCTAGGCTTCCCTGGATTGAAGACCCCACCAATGTGTCCTGGAGCTCAGCTTCCCCAGAGTCACACCCTACTAGGGAAAGAGAGAGGCAGACTGGGGGTATGGACCGACCAGTCAACGCCCATGTTCAGCGGGGAAGCAATTACAGAAGCCAGACCTTCTACCTTCTGCAACCCTCAACGACCCTGGGTCCATGCTCCCAGAGGGATAGAGAATGGGAAAGCTATCAGGGGAGGGGGTGGGTTATGGGGATTGGGTGTTGGGAATTGTGTGGAGTTGTACCCCTCCTATCTTATGCTTTTGTTCACTAATCCTTTCTTAAATAAAAAATTAAAAAAAAAAATCTAGAAAGAAAGAAATAAAAGGTGGGGGGCGGGTGATCACTGGGAGCTGTGAATTTGTAGTGCTGGAATCAAGGCCCAGCAATAACACTGGTGACAATAAAAAAAAAAGAAAGAAAGAAAGAAAGAAAGGGGAAAAAAAATCACCTAAGCCAAAGGTGAGTACAGACACATGTGGCATATGTACAAAAAGGGGTGAGTAAGCAATTCCCAGGACTAAAAACTGGCACTTAGTGATGGCACACCAAATTAGATCTGCAACAGAGACACACCACACCTGGGTCTGAGTTTTAGCAACAGAAAGACTTAAATGAAAAAAAAATCATCTAAAAACTCACAAATTTACAATAGGACTTCTTGAGTCTCCATTGCTGTTGCCTTACAGAAGCTGGAACAGCAGTAGGGAAACCCTATATTGACATCAAAGTCACAGAACCAAACTGGTGATTCAGGATAAACTCTCCCCTCTTCCAGCAAGATATGCAAATAGGGAAATCAAATACCTGAGTTGTAGCACCTCCTACTGGCACAACAAAAAAATCCACACTAAATGAAAAACTGAGAAATACATAGGTAGCAATGACAGAAATCTCAAATGACCAGACAGACACAGATCTAGAAAAAATGATGAGTATAGAGTTCAGAAGACTCATTATGAAATCAATTCAGGAAACTAAAGGTGAGAGCCAGGTGATGGCACACCCAATTAAGCACACATGCTAATAAGTGCAAGGATCTGCACAAGGACCCAGGTTCAAGCCCCATTCCCCACCTGCAGCAGGAATGCTTCATAAGTGGTGAAGCAGGTCTTCAGGTGTCTCTCTCTATCTCTCTCCCTCTCTATTCCACTCCTCAACTTCTCTCTATTCTATTGAATAAAATGGTGGGGGGAAAGGAAAAATTAAAAGGCCACCAGGAGCAGGAGAAATGCATTCCAATGCTGGCATTAAGCCTCAGTGACTGGAGGCAAGAAAAAAAGTAGAAAAAAAGTTAAAATTCAAAAACTCATCAATCACTTTATCAAATAATTACAAAGTATAGAAGGAAAAAAAAAACTCCAAACAGAACTGTAGGGCCTAAGTGACATGGCAGATGCAGTTCATGTTGAGGTAAGAGGCTTAAGAAAATCAGGTATAGACATAATCAGGTGGAGGAGAGAATATCAACTCTAAGAAACACAGGCAGGGAGAACAGGCTATGAAGCAGCAGCAGCTGTGTTTCTCTCCTTTCCTCTCCCAGGTCAACTAAGAATACCAAAGGAGATCACCTGGGATTGCAACAGAAAGGACTAGAACAACTCTGGGAACCCACCAAATCATTGGTGAGTACAAACACATGTGGCTCATAGACAGAGAGAAGCCTAAGGAGAGATTCCTGGGGCTAAACCCTGTTTCTACTCTCAAATGGCTGGTAAAAGTCCAGCAGTTTACCAGTTGAGGCAACAATTCCAGTCTGTTTTACCAACAAAAAGACCGCTGAAGTGAAGAGAGGACTCCCCTAAGACTCACCAAATGCAACTGTGAGTCTCCATTGATACAGCCTTCAGAGACTGGAGCAACAGGTGTCAGGCCTTGTGCTGACATCTGGGAACAGAGAACTGACTAGGAAACTCAGGAGAAGATCTAGACCCTGATGGCTTAGTGGTGGTGCTGTATGGTGGAAGCCATTCCATAATGTTCTCCTGATGGAAACATGGTGAGTAATTGCCTCGGAACCCACAGACTGTAAATGGGACTTCTTTAGAAACTCACAGGGCCCAGCAGTGCTGCCCAGCTTGGCAGAGAAGCTGAATTGAGCTCAGAGCTTTGGATCCTTGGGGTGTCTCTTTGCATAACCACGGTATTATCTCTCCCCACCCAGATTTATCTCTTGGTTAGAAGCGAATGATTAAGCTAAGAAACCTACTTATAGTTAAAAAGCCCTCAGACTCACATAGCCTTCAGGGAAGAAAAAGACCAAAAGAGGCTTTAATAGCCTTTGTGCTCCAACTTAGGGATTAAAGTAATATTGAAACAACTGTTAATTTCCACAACTGTGAAATCTTTAAGTAACTTACTTAGACACAAGTCACTCCAGGCAAGAGTGACCAGTAATTTTAAAACTACTGAGAGAGGGACCACATAACATACTATATAGAATGGTAAAACCAAGAGGAAATATAGGAGAAATGAACCAGGACAGAGTCTAGCTAAAAGTCCCCCAAAGGTTGAAGCAGAGAATAATGAAGTCAACATCCAAACACTAGTTAAGGAAATAACCACAGGTGTGGGTAAAGAATTTGAGAGAATTGTCATTAGAAATGCAGAAACAACAAATAAGACTCTGGGAGAAAAAAACTATCTCAAGGTTATTAGAGATCTGAAAACTGAAAATAGCTAAGCAAAGAACACAACTAGTTAAACAGCTAAAACAGTGTCAGAACAGGGTAACAAAATAGATGAACTATTTCAATAGAGGGGAGAAAGAATAGAATAAATGAGGCTGAAAACAGAATTAACAAGGTCAAGGACAAATTAGAGACAACTAAAAGAAGTAAGAGATCTCAAAAAGAGATTAAAAGATACTGAAAACTACAACAGAGATATATGGGACAACTTCAAAAGAAATAACATACTCATTATTGGCTTACCAGATAAAGAAAGAGAGGGAGGGGAAGAAAGCATTCTATAGGACATAATAGCTGAGAACTTCTCTAGTCTAGACAACATGAAAGACATAAAGGCTCAAGAAGCCCAGAGGGTCCCAAACAGAATTAACCCAGGGTTAAAAACAGCAAGACATATCACATCCTATTTAGAATGGAAAGGAATAAGGATAAAGAAAGGATCCTGAAGGTTGCAAGATAAAAACAGTCACCTACAGAGGAAAACCCATAAGACTAACAGCTGACTTCTCCACACAAATACTACAGGCCAGAAGAGAATGGCAAGATGTCTATCCAGTACTCAATGAGAAAGCTTTCAACCAAGACTACTGTATCCTGCTAGACTGTCATTCAAACTAGATGGAGGCATAAAAACCTTCTCAGATAAGCAACAGTTGAAAGAATCAACTATCACCAAGTCTGCCCTGAAAGAAGTTCTGAAAGGTATCCTATAAACAGTCAGACCACCACAAATAGGTCATATATCAGAACACTATAAAATTCTACAATAATGGAGTCAAAATATCTTCAATCTATGATACCAATAAATGTCAATGGACTGAATTTACCTATTAAAAGGCACAGAGTAGGAAGATAGATCAGAAAACACAACCCAACAATATGCTGTTTGCAGGAAACCCACCTAATGCAACAAGATAAACACAGACTCAAAGTAAAAAGATTGAAAACTATCACACAAGCCAATGGACCACAAAAAAGGGACAGGAAAAGCTATTTTTCATATCATATGAGATAAACTTTAAAATAAATAAAATTGAAAAAGATAGGGATAGACATTAGTTAATTATCAGAGAATTTGTCAATCAAGAGTACCTAACAATTATTGTCATCTATGCATCCAATGAGAAGCCATCTAAATACATCAGAAGTAAGCCCCCATACCTATGGACATCTAATCTTTGACAAAGGTGCCCCGACTATTAAATGGGTAAAGCAGAGTCTCTTCAACAAATGGTGTTGGAAAAAATGGGTTGAAACATGCAGAAGAATGAAACTGAATCACTTTATATCACCAAACACAAATTCCAAGTGGATCATGGACTTGGATGTTAGACCAGAAACTATCAGATACTTAGAGGAAAATATTGGAAGAACTCTTTTCCACATAAATTTTAAATACATCTTGAATGCAACAAATCCAATTATAAAGACGACTAAGGCAAGTATAAACCTATGCGTCTACATCAAATTCAAAAGCTTCTGCACAGCTAAAGAAACTAGTAACCAAACTAAGAGACCCCTCACAGAATGGGAGAAGATCTTTACATGCCATACATCAGACAAGAGGCTAATAACCAGAATATATAAAGAACTTGTAAATCTCAACAACAAGACAACAAATAATCCCACCCAAAATGGTGGTAGGGCATGGACAGAATATTCACCACAGAAGAGATCCAAAAGGCCAAGAAACACATGAAAAAATACTCCACATCTCTGATTGTCAGCGAAATGCAAATAAAGACAACAATGAGATAACACTTCACTCCTGTGAGAATGTCATACATCAGAATTGGTAACAGCAGCAAATGCTGGAGAGGGTGTGGGGTCAAAGGAACCCTCCTGCACTGCTGGTGAGAATGTCAATTGGTCCAACCTCTGTGGAGAACAGTCTGGAGAACTCTCACAAGGCTAGAAATGGACCTTCCCTATGATCCTGCAATTCCTCTCCTAAGGATATATACTAAGGAACCCAGCACACCCATCCAAAAAGATCTGTGTACACATATGTTCTTAGCAGCACAATTTGTAATAGCCCAAACCTAGACGTAACCCAGGTGTCCAACAACAGATGAGTGGCTGAGAAAGTTGTGGTCTTTATACACAATGGAATACTACTCAGCTATAAAAAATGGTGAATTCACTGTTTTCAGCTGATCTTGATGGACCTTGAAAAATTCATGTTAAGTGAAATAAGTCAGAAGCAGAAGGATGAATATGAGATGATCTCACTCTCAGGCAGAAATTGAAAAAACAAGATCAGAAGAGAAAACACAAGTATAATCTGAATTACACAAGTAACTGACGTATTTCACCAAAGTAAAAGACTCTGGGTTGGGTGGGTGGGGAGAATACAGATCCATGAAAGATGACAGAGGAACTAGTGGGGGTTGTATTGTTATGTGGAAAACTGGGAAATGTCATGCATGTACAAACTATTGTATTTACTGTGAATGTAAAACATTAATTCTCCAATAAAGAAATTTTAAAAAAGAAAAAAAAAAAAAATGAGATGAACTTAACAGATATATTTAGAACATCTTCTATCCCCCCAAAGAATCTATATTATTTTCAAGTATACATGCAACATTCTCAAGGATTGACTATATATTGGGACACAAAGACAGTCTTAATAAATATGAAAATATTGAAATTATAAAAATTGAATATTGAAATCATAAAAAGTATCTTTTCTGCCCATAAGGCAGTGAGGATAGAAATAAACTATGAAGACTGAACAATACACTCCTGAGTAATACCTGGGTCACTGAAAAAAAATCAAAAGAGCAATTAAAATTTACTTGGAGAACAATGGAAATGAAGAGACCAACTATTAGACCCTGTGGGATGCAGCCAAAGCTTTCATAAAAGGAAGACTTATATCAGTACAGGCTCATATTATATTAACAAACACCAAGCATCTCAAGTAAGCTACCTAATATCACAACTGAGCCAATTGGAAAAGGAGAAACACAAAGGCAAAAGTCATCAGGAGGAACAAAATACTCAAAATCAGAGCAGAAATTTATGAAACAGATTCCAGAAAGATGATCCAAAAGATTAAATAAATCAAGAGCTGATATTTGAAAGGATAAATAAAAGAGATAAATCAGTGACCAGACTCACAAAAATAAAAAGAGAGAGGACCAGGCAGTGGTGCATCTGGTTAAGCACACACATTACAGGGAACAAGGACCCAGGTTCAAGCCCTTGGTCCCTATCTCCAGGGAGAAAGCTTCACAAGTGTTGAAGCAGGGCTGCAGGTGTCTCTCTATCTCTCTCCCTCTTTATCTTCTCCTCCTCTCTCAATTTGTCTATGTCTCTATCCAATAGTAAATAAATATAATTTTTTTAAGTTTTAAAAAAGAGAAAACTATGATAAAAACAATCAGGAATGAGAGAGATGAAATTACAACTGAAGGGGAGTCGGGCTGTAGCGCAGCGGGTTAAGCGCAGGTGGCGCAAAGCACAAGGACCGGCATAAGGATCCCGGTTCGAACCCCGGCTCCCCACCTGCAGGGGAGTCGCTTCACAGGCGGTGAAGCAGGTCTGCAGGTGTCTATCTTTCTCTCCTCCTCTCTGTCTTCCCCTCCTCTCTCCATTTCTCTCTGTCCTATCCAACAACAGCCACAACAATAATAACTACAACAATAAAACAACAAGGGCAACAAAAGGGAATAAATTAAATAAATATTAAAAAAAGAAATTACAACTGAAAATGGAGAGATACACAGAATCATATGTGAATATTATGAATATCTTTATGGCGATACATTGGACAACCTAGAAGAGAAGAATGCATTTCTAGAATCCTACCATCTGCCAAGCCTAACTCAAGAGGAAGTAGATATCTTAAACAAGTCAATCACTACTTTTAGATATTGAGTTGATAATAAAAAATATACCCAAGAATAAAAGCTCAGGCACAGATGGGTTCTCAACCATAATAATCCAATCAGTAAATGGGAAGAAGAGACACTTCTCTACAGGACAAAAATGACTCAGTTCAACTAGAAAAGCAAATCAAAGCAACAGATTCTATAAGACTTTCAAAAAAGAACTAACACCCATTTTCTTCAAACTAGTCCAGAGGATTTTAGAAGAGTAACGACTATTAAACACATTCTATGAGGCAAATTTCACTTTGATCTCCAAATCAGGAAGGGACTCTACCAGAAAAGAAACTATTGACCTATATCCATGATAAATATTGATGCAAAGACCTGAACAAGATTTTGCCAAATCAAATCCAACAACATCTCAAGAGAATAATTCGGTCCCATCCTGCAGAGGGAACAATTCATGAGTGGAGAAGCAGTGCTGCAGGCACCTCTCTGTCTCCCTCTCTATCTCTCCTTACTCTCTCAGTTTCTCTCAGTCTCTATCCAATAATAAAAAATAAAATATATAAAAAGAAGGGGGTGCTGGGCGGTGTACAATGGGTTAAGCACACATGGCGCAAAGCCTAAGGACCAGTGTAAGGATCCGGGTTCAAGGCCCTAGCTCCCCACCTGCAGAGGGGTCGCTTCACAAGCAGTGAAGCAGGTCTGCAGGTGTCTATTTTCTCTCCCCCTTGCTGTCTTCCGCTCCTCTCTCCATTTCTCTCTTCCCTGTCCAACAATGGCAGCAACAACAACAAACAACAAGGGCAACGAAAGGGAAAAAAATAGCCTCCAGGAGCAGTGGATTCTGTTGCAGGAACTGAGCCCCAATAATAATCCTGGAGGAAAGAAAAGAAGTGAGGGTAAAAAGCATTGTTCACAAAGATTTCAGTTCAATACCCAAAGAAAATCGAGCACATGCAAATGACTCTACATCCAAAGCAAAAACCCTTTGTACATGGAAAATAAAGAACAGCGAAAATGAAGAAAAGCAACCAGTTCACTGGGAAAAGATATTTGTAAAATGTATGTGTGTCAGGGAGTTAATATCAGAAAGTCTATCTTGAACAGTGGCACAGGAGTTGGCTCAGTGGGTAGAGGGCAGTACTTGCATGTATGAGGACCTGAGTTTGATCTCTGAATCTGCATGTGCTGAAGCAGTGGTATTCCATCTCTCTCTTGAAAGAATAAAATTGACAGCTCTTTAAAAAATAGCAGAGTCTTCCAAACAAACAAAAATCCTACCACAAATATATATATATATAGGTATATACACATATACATATACACATACACACACATATACATATATATCTTCTCAACCATAATAATCCAATCAATAAATGGGAAGAAGAGACACTTGTCTACAGGACAAAAATGACTCAGTTCAACTAGAAAAGCAAATCAAAGCAAAAACAGAAAAAAAAATCCAGTTCACCTCTACTAGAGAAATGCAATCCAACGTGACTTTACACCAGTAATAATTACCTGTATTCAAAAGACTGGAAGCAAGAAGCAATTAGGAACGATGATGAGAATACGTTTTGCACATTGTTGGTGGGAATGTAAGTTTGTTTTTTTTTTCTGCACTATGGAGATTCCTTAGCCTGGGAGGTAACACAGTAGAGTAAGTGCTAGACTCTCCGGTTGGAGAAACATGGAGATTCCTTAGGAAAAATAGTATTTAACCCAGAAAATGCCTATCTTTGTCATTCATATGAAGAATGTGAAAAATAACAAATTGATTGATTTACCTCAATTATTTTCGCAACAGGATTATTCATAAGACACAGATATTCATAAGACATAGAAGTGTCATAAATGCTGGTCCACACGTGGCTGGATAAAGAAGTTGTCATGGAGATACTGAAGGGAATGTTTTTATTTTATTAGGAAAAAAAAATGAAATCATGCCCTCCCAACAATATGGTTGGAAGTAGACATGGTTTCCGTAGGGCTATGAGGTCTAGGAAGCATAACAAGTACCAGGTAGAATTCTTACAGGAAGAGCATAAATAACTAAAGCAAATAGAAGAATCACAACCACAAAACCTCCTAGGCTTACTATATATACAGTGATTGCATGCAGGGAAAGGGTAGTGGAGGGAAAGGAGAAGGGGTCAATCTGATAATGAAAATGGCATTAGAAATGCGTTGGTGACTATGAAGATAACGAGGCATAAATCCAGGCGTGAAGGCAGGCATTATAAATTTAAGGAGAAATTTTAATCAGTAACAAATCAATACAATTTCTAAACATAAATCCATTACACCGTCTACATATAGATCACATCTATTTCGGAGATCATCATTTCCCTCGTGTGTGACTTGATTACTGTCTTTTTTATTTTTCATTCTTCGGCATTATCTTTATTTATTTATTGAATAGAGACAACCAGTAATGAGAGGGAAGAGGGAGACAGGCAGGGGGAGAGACAGGAGACACTTGCAGCACTGCTCCACCACTCACAAAGCTTTCCCTTTGCAGGTGGACACCAAGTGCTTGAACTCAGGTTTTTGTGTATTGTAACATGTGTGCTCAACCAGGTGTGACACCACCTGGCCTTGACTTGGTGACTCTCCACACTTTGATGTGTTGCTTCCTCCAATGGGCTCCAGAAGCAGTCAGTGACTTGTTTGGTGAGGTTGTTGTGGCTTGAGGGCCAGAGGGCTGAAGTTTACCTCCCAATATGATAGGCGGTAGAGAAAAAGAAACTGGGAGGAAGCTTTCACAAGTACATTCTTATTCTGTCTTTGCAAAGACAGGGTAAAAAGAAGAGATAGAGGGAAGAGGTCCCGTTTTCTTGGACTTCAGAACCTTAGTGTAATCGTGTTGTTTCCACCAGAAGACATGACTCAACATCCCCATCACTGGAAGGAGATAGTCAAGAGGAGGGCAGCAAAGCCAGCATGTGTCTCTATTAAAGATACAATCTATGCTCAAGAGCGGGACTCTAGGATCCTGTCAAATGGGTTAAACTGAGATAACTTTATCCTACAGATGAGGGCACATACTGAGGAGTGGAAAAAACTCTTGAAAGTGTAAATCACTGATAGGAGGAACTTGGATTCCAGTGTTTTTCCTATGTTCAAACTCATTCAAAGATCAGCTGATCTTCTCTGCTCTCAGCAGGTAAATTCCCATGTGGCCTAAAGGTCAAGAATACACAGTCTCCAAATATCACAGAGCTGATATTCCCTGGGTACAGGGAAAAACTGCAGGTGTGTTTTCCCTGGATGCGGCGGGGGAGGGGGGGTGACCTTCCCTTCTCAGTTACAGATATTTTCCCTCACCTGGCAGCTATAAAAACTCTCAGCCACCAACACAGCCACACTTCGGTCATCATGAACCCTCTGCTGATTCTCGCCTTAGTGGGAGCTGCTGGTGAGTTTCTAGGCATTGCTTCAACTCCACTGTTCCATCCCAAGCAGAGATAACTGATCCTCTGATTTCCACTTCTCCTCTTTTGCCTGTGCTCTAGTTTGGAGTCTTTTATCTTTCTAGCTTTGCACTTCCTTTAAGCCTCACACCTTCCTGACTCTATTTCCATCATCCTTTTCTGACATTATTAAAGAGATTAGAGAAGCAGATGAGGTGGTGTTGGGGCTGTTGGTGGTGTATGAAGTAAGGCTGGGGGTGGGGGTCAGGTGGTGACACACCTGGTTGAACGCACATGTTACAATGTGCAAGGATCCAGGTTCGAGCACCTGGTCCCCACCTACAGGGGGAAAGCTTTGCAAGTGGTGAAGCAGTGCTAAAGGTATCTCTCTGTCTCTCTCTCTCTCTCTCTCTCCCTCTCTCTCTCCCCCTTCCCTCTTGATTTCCGGCTGTCTCTACCCAATAAAGAAAGAAAGGTAATTAAAAAAAAAAATAAACAAGGCTGGGTCCTGATTTCTTGTTCTTCATGTTGAATGCTACTGGTAAGAAAAAAAATTAGAAAGAAAGGGGAAGAAAAGAATATTGTGTTAGAATCCAAAGCCTAGAAACTGACTTACCTGGCTGGTTGTTATAGGTTCATTGAAGTTTTTAACTATTTTTATTGACTAATTTATGATAGAGACAGGTAGAGACAGAGAGGAAAAGGAGAGAGGGGAAGGGATCTGCAGCACTGATTCACTGATTATGAGATCATGAAGGTTCCCTCTTGCAGGTGGGGATGGTGCATTGGATTTTTAATCTTATCAGATATCTTTTCTGATTCCCACTTGCACAGACAAGGGTTGTGCTGTTGCACTATTGACCAATAGCAAAATTTGGGTTTTCTGATGGGCTTGAGGGATGTGTTTCTTGGCCTCACTGTGCAGAGTTGAGCCATGGGATAACAGGGGTGTTAGAGTCAAAGCTACTTACCCAGGAGATTTTCCTCCTGTGGCTGACTTCAGGGGCTATAATACTGTGGGGACTGAATTGTTGTGTCTAATGGGATGGGAACAGAAAAATACATTCAGCTGCTTCTTACACCGAGTGCAGAGTTTAGGTGTTACACCTGTGTGCTGGTGCCGCCATTGGTAGTTAGACTGTGAAATGCAGAGTACCAGACTGTATGCTTTTCAGACCCACAGAGAACATGGATGACTACATCCTGTGATTCCCTCAATAAGTGTAGTGCTCCCTGGAAGATTCCTTTACCATTGTCTTTGCTAAGGAGTTCTATTCCTTTATTTTTTCTTCTCCTTCTCCTTCTCCTCCTTCTCCTTCTCCTTCTCCTTCTCCTTCTCCTTCTCCTTCTCCTTCTCCTTCTCCTTCTCCTTCTCCTTCTCTGTCTCCGTCTCCGTCTCCTCCTCCTCCTTCTTCTTCTACTTCTTTTAATTGCCACCAGTTTTTTCACTGGTGCCTGGTGCCTGGAAGATGAATCCACTGTTTGGTGGCCATTTTTTATTTTTTATTATTGGGTAGGGAAAAAAAATGAGAGGGAAGTGGAGATGAGAAAGGGGGGAGAGAGAGAGGTGCAGCCCTGCTTCACTGATTATGAAGCTTCTCCTTGCAAGTGGGGAGCAAGGACTTGATCCCTGGTCCATACTTACAGGAGTGTGTGCACTTAACCATGTGCATGCCACTGCCAACTGCCAGAAAGCCCTACTTTATGTGGTCCACCATAGAGATGGGAAGGCCCTTTCCTATCCTGCTGAACTGCCTTTTCTCTTCTCTCTCCATTCAAGTCGCTTTCCCCAGTGACGATGATGACAAGATCGTCGGGGGCTACACCTGCCAGGAGAACTCTGTTCCTTACCAGGTGTCCCTGAACTCTGGCTATCACTTCTGCGGAGGCTCCCTCATCAATGACCAGTGGGTGGTGTCCGCAGCTCACTGCTACAAATCGTAAGTGCTGGACCCTGACCACCAATCAATCCACTCTCTGCCCTGGGAACCCAGGAGGGCTTGGCCAGTTTTAGGAGAGCTTAGGCTGGGGAGGATGAATGAGAACAGTGATGGAGAGGAGTGGTCATCAAGGAACTTCATCCCATGACCTGAAAGAGAAGACAGGTGCAACAAAAAGATTAAAGCTCTCCAACCAATGATGAGCTTGTTTTAGGATATTGTAAAATCCCGTGAAAAAACATGCAGAGGCCTTGCACTAGCAAACTTTACTTGTTGACTATATATAAAAAATATACAAGTGCTTATTTATTTCAGAGTTTATTTCTTTTTATGTGTGATATTGAAGGAAAGAACAGAGAACTGCTTGAAATTAGCATACAAGGGGGCCAGGCAGTCCCTCACAATATTGTGCACAAGGACCAGGGTTCAAGCCCCTGGTCTTTATGTGCAGGGTGAAAGCTTCACAAGTGGTGATGTAGAGCTGCCAGTGTCTATGTGTCTCTCTCCCGACCTTCCCTCCCCTCTCAATTTCTCTCTGACTCTATCCAATAATAAATAGATAAATAAATAAATAATCACATATCACAGAGCTTAGGATTGAGGTATCTCCCTGACCTTATTTGGCTTTATTTGAATAGCACTACATTGATTTTTTTTAAATTTTATTATCTTTATTGTTTATTACATAGAAACAGCCAGAAACTGAGACAGAAGGGGAGACAGAAAGGAGGGAGAGACAGAGAGACACCTGCAGCCATGCTTCACCACCCGTGAAGATTCTCCCCTGCAGGTAGGGGACCAGGGGCTTGAATCTGTGTCCTTGCACACTGTAGTGTGCGCACTTAACCAGGTGCGCCATCACCTGGGTCCACACTACATTAATGTTTACAAACATTATTTTTTGTCCTGGCTTCTACCTTAAAGTGGTCACCACTGAAACTTCAGGTAGTGCTGCAAAAGGGCTTAGTGTGATTACCACTCGACTTCTGGGTAGTCTGCTGAACAGACAGGGGTGAACATCATGCTGAACAGACAGAGGTGAACATCAATGGCGACATGGACAGATCATTATACAGCTGCTGAGAACCTTCTGGAAAGCCTACTAACACGCCCTCAGAGGCTCTGATTCAGTTGATCTGAAGGAAGAATGGGAGTTTTAATAGGTTTCATTTGTTATTTTGATAAAACAGATATAGATCCAAATGCAATTTAACTGTTCTTTGTAGTAAGTACTGTAGATAAAACACAGCCCCTCACCAATGGAAACCATAATAGCAAGACATTACCTTGGCAATCAGATGTCACCTATCTAGAAAGATCCCAGGTGACATGGCTACTGCAGATTCAGGGATGCCATTCTAGAGATACACTGGATGAGACCACACAGTAGAGCAGTACTAATCAGTCTAATTCATGAGTATAGTTAACAAAATGACAGCGCATGAAAGATTCCTAGCAAACACTTATTATTCCTGTGGCCTAATAGCACAGGATGCTTGAGGAGGTGGTGGGACAGGAAAAGCAGGCTAAGTAAGGAACAGAGCCCCAAGATTAAACATGCCACTCTATTTCTAACAAGTGGAGAACAGAGTTCTTAGACTCACTGTAAACACACTCACTGCTGTGTATTGGCCACACCTTCGCCCAGGAACTGGGAACCCCAGAACTCTGGAAACATGGGACCACAGAGACCGTGACTCCTCCTGCTTCCTTCCCCACAGCCGCATCCAGGTGAGGCTGGGAGAGCACAACATCGAGGTCCTGGAGGGCAACGAGCAGTTCATCAACTCTGACAAGGTCATCCGCCACCCCGGCTACAACAGTTGGACCCTGGACAACGACATCATGCTGATCAAGCTGTCCACCCCTGCCGTCCTCAGCTCCCGGGTGTCTGCCATCTCTCTGCCCTCCTCCTGCGCTCCTGCTGGCACCCAGTGCCTCATCTCTGGCTGGGGAAACACCCTGAGCTCTGGCAGTGAGTGGGGAAGCTTACTTGCTAGCCTCCATCATCCCCTCTGTCACAAGAATTTCCTAGTTCCGGAGCTTGAACCCTCCTTTCCTTCTGTCTGTAAATACTGTCCAGAGCCTGCTCAGTGCAAAGGCTTTTGCAGGGCACACAGAGAGGGAGCCTGATGGCATGACCTTTACAATAGGCAGGAGCAATGCAGAGCACTTGCTGGGGTCACTCCTGGTGAGAAACTGAGTCACAAGCAGCATGAGAAGTGCCCTCCATTGGCCCTTGCTGGGGCTTGCTGCTCAGGGTGTTACCAGGGCTGCTGCCAGTCCTGCTGCTGGGTTCCTGTTCCCCTTCCTGGGCTCAGCCACCTCTCTGTGTGTTCTCTCTCTGCCCCTCACAGCCAACTACCCTGACCTGCTGCAGTGCCTGAATGCTCCCCTGCTGAGCCAGGCCCAGTGTGAGGCCTCCTACCCTGGGCAGATCACTGACAACATGGTGTGTGCTGGCTTCCTGGAGGGAGGCAAGGACTCCTGCCAGGTAAGGAACTGCATCCCTCCTCATGCTGAGACTGTCCACACACTGCTTGGCCTGGCCTGGGAACCCAGAGCACAGCTCCAAGGCCAGGGCAGAGGGGAGCTGGCCTTGCTCCTAACAGAGTTCCTGGAGAAGTGAGCAAGTGCAGTCAGTGTGACCTGGCCCCTCCTCTCTTGTGGACATCAGGGTACCTTGGGGTGGAGGGGTTATCAGAGCCAGCAGGAGGAATGACTTTAAAGCACTAACTGTGAGTGACACTTCCCCTCCTGTCTCTCCCTCATGATCATGCTGGTCCTGCCTTGCTCCTTCCCAGGGTGACTCTGGTGGTCCTGTGGTCTGCAATGGAGAGCTGCAGGGAGTTGTCTCTTGGGGCTATGGCTGTGCCCAGAGGAACAAGCCTGGAGTCTACACCAGGGTGTGCAACTTCGTGAACTGGATTCAGCAGACCATAGCTGCCAACTAAAGCCCCAGTCCCTGCCCATCAGGATGCTAATAAAGTGACAGTGCCTCCTTCACTTGCCTGTGTCTGTGCCCTTTCCCTCTGACTCCTCCCTCTGGACACATCCTCCCACAGGGCAGACAGTGCTCTCCCTTTAGAGACTGGCAGAGAGCCTGACTTCCCAAACTTTGTTCTGCATGGAGTTGCTTTAACAGCATAGGAAGACACAGAGCACAGGGAAAACATATATAGTGAGGAAGAGGAGATATGGTTGGAATGTATGATTCCAGATTAAGGCCAGACATTACTGTGGGTAGGAGGAGTTAATTTATGATAAAAAAAGTTTCAGAAAGGATCCTGAGGGATTGCCCTAATAGATGAACTTGCATTGTTGGCGATGTTCCAGATCCCATGTCAAAACCAGATGGTGGCCTATGTAGTGCCTATGTTTTGGCAATTGGTCTGCAAACCCCATTATTCCCATTTTCTTTATTTCCCCATCCCATACTCAATTTCTAGTGGCTTAACAATCCATGTTTTCAACCCCTAATAACCTGAAATATGTGAACATGAAATAACTAGTATTAATTGTGACTGAAAACAATGGAAGTCAGTGGGTCTATTTAAAATTTGGCTATTAGTCACTATTCTAAGAAAATGTAAGCCTGTTTAAGATGTAAGATCATTTTTTAAATTTTTATTTACTGATACGATATATTGACCAGACCACAGGATAAGAGGGGCACAATCCCACACAATTCCCATTCCCATCCTCTTCCCTGAGAGCTTTCATATACTTTATCCCTCTGGGAGTATGAATGCAGGGTCATTATGGGGTACAGAAGGTGGAAGGCCTGGCTTCTGTGATTGCTTCTCCACTAAACATGGGCATTGACAGGTTGATCCATACTCCCAGCTCTGTTTATTTCCCTAGTAGGGATATGGGGAAGTAGGGCTCCAGGACACATTGATGGGGCCTTCTGCCCAAGGAAGTCAGGTTGACATCATGGTATCATCTGGAACCTGGTGGCTGAAAAAGAGTTAAGATATAATGCAAAACAAATTGTTGACTAATCATGAACCTAAAGGTATGAGTATTCCAGATGAAGACTGGGGTCTCCGTTTTGGAAAAAGCTAGTAGATCTGCTTTAGGTATATTCCAAGGGGCCTATGACCTTACTAGTTTTTGCCTGAGTCTGTCATCTACTGTACAGGTGGGCCCAGGTTATTTTCTGGGAAGATGGTGTCATATTAGGAAAAATAAGTAGAAAGCTGGGTCAGAGAAGAGAGTAGCTCCCAAATATGGGGAAAGTACATAAGTATTGTTAATTATAAATCCCACTGGTGTGTCTTGAGAAACACATTTTGAGAGATCTTGAATCTGCCAAATACAGTAAAACAATGACCAACAAAAGGGTCAGAGTCACAAGCAAGGTTCTATATTAGGTCTGAATTTGTAGTGGAGGGTGGTACTGTGAAATTTGGTTATTTTTCTTTATTAAGGTAATATTAATAGTTTACACAACACTTATTGACACATGAAAACCATTTTTTCTTTTTCCCCCATTATTATACTTATCTTCTTGTATTTTTTCATAGTTATATCTTATTTTATTTTAATTTTTTATCTATAGTACTTTTTTAGTTTCTTTTTTAAAATTTATAAAAAGGAAACATTGGCAAAACCATAGGATAAAGGGGTATAACTCTACACAATTCCCACCACCAGAACTCCATATCCCATCCCCTCCCCTGATAGCCTTCCTATTCTTTAACCCTCTGGGAGTATGGAACCAAGCTCAGTTATATATTTTTAATTAGTGATTCAGTAATGAGTATATATATATATATATATATATATTTGCCTCCAGAGTTATTTTTAAGGCTTAGTGCCTGCATATGAATTCACTGCTCCTGGAGGCCTTTTTTTCCCCCTTTTGTTGCCCTTGTTGTTGTAGCCTTGTTGTGGTTATTATTGTTGTTGCTGATGTCGTTCATTGTTGGATAGGACAGAGAGAAATGGAGAGAGGAGGGGAAGACAGAGGGGGAGAGAAAGATAGACACCTGCAGACCAGCTTCACCACCTGTGAAGCGACTCGCCCGCAGGTGGGGAGACGGGGTCTCTAAACGGAATCCTTACTCGTGTCCTTGCGCTTTGTGCCATGTGCGCTTAACCTGCTAAGCCACCAGGCGACTCCCACTAATAATTTGTTTTTTAAAGTTTTCATTTTTTTATGAGAAAGACTAGAGGAGAGAGAAGGAATCAGACATCACTCTGGCACATGTGTTGCCGGAGATCGAACTAAGGACCTCTTGCTTGAGAGTCCAAAGCTATATCACTGCACCACCTCCTGGATCACTACACTAATAATTTAAAAATATATACATATGGGAGTCGTGCATTAATGCAGCGGGTTAAGTACAGTTGGCACGAAGTGCAAGGAGTGGTGTAAGGATCTCGGCTCGAGGCCCTGGCTTCCCACCTGCAGGGGAATCACTTCACTAGCAGCGAAGCACGTCTGCAGGTGTCTGTCTTTCTCTCCTCCTCTCTGCCTTCCCCTCCTCTCTCCATTTCTCTCTATCCTATCCAACAATGATAACGTCATCAACAACAACAACAACAATAACTACAACAATAAAACAAGGGCAACAAAAAGGGAATAAATAATTAAGTAACTATTTTAAAAAAGACATTTAAGATCTTCATGCCTGTGACTTCTGTCTCTGGATTCTCTGGGGAAAACTGGGGGATAAAGAAGGGGTCTGCAATTGCAAAGACAATTTCTACAAAGAAAGTCAATCTCAGCACTGTTCAGGTGCTATTGGTGGGGGCTCAGGTCTGAAAGCAAGCTGGCATGGACGGTCCTTTCTGCCTGTGTGTCAGCCAGAGAGTCCCCGCCACCCCACTAGGGATCTGACACTATGCAAGCTAATGCTGATGTCCTGTCTCCCAAAGCTACTCTGCACCAACTTCATATTTCAGGAGGGCTGATGTGGTAACTCTCCCTGGCTTTTGCTCAACTGCACAGTCATCATCCTCACCCCCACACTCTTGTTTTTATGTTGTTGTTGGTTATCTTTTCTTTTCTTCTCTTTTTTTTCTTCTCTTTTCTTCATTTTCTTTTCTTTTATTTTTTGTAGCTTCTCAAGATCCTTTTAAAATTCTTATTAATTTTATTTTTTGTAATTATACTTAGAAAGAGATAGATACAAAGAGAGACCAGAGAACTGCTCAGGTCTGGCTTATGGTGGTGCAGGGGATTGAACCTGGGACCTCAGAACCTCAGGCACAAAAATATTTTGCATAATCATTATGCCATTTCACAGTTGTTGTTTTGATTTGTTTTACTGTATTAGTTTTTCTTTTTCTGAATTTCACTGGAGTATGAAATGGGTGCAGATTTCCTTCAGAGGCCTATGCGTATCATTTTCTACTAAAATCATGACCGGGATGACTAGAATTTCCCAGTCCATATAATTGGAAATCATTTAAAAACCAGTTGAAAACCTCCAGGGATGCAGAGGTCACATAGGCTCCTAAGCTGAATATGGGCCCCAGATCAAATCGATAAGGTCTACAGTCAACAATATTTATACACCATTTCCATATTGGTGAGCTACTCTCTTCCCTGGTCTAGCTTCTTAGCCCTTTTTCCAGCCATGACATCATCACCATAGACAATAAACTGGATCTACCTGTTTATCAGATGTCAGGGTCAGTAAGGAAGAAAGAAAACAAGAAAGCAAGAAAGAAAGAGAGAGAAAGAAAGAAATTAAGAAGAAAAAGAAAACTAGTATAGTCATGAGCTCTTCAGAATATAACTGAAATAGGCCTACTATTTACCAAACATGGACCCCCCCCAAATCGACATCTGCAATATTCCAGCCTATAGGCTCATGACTAGTCAACAGTTTGTTTGGCTTTATATGTTAACTCTTCTTTCAGCCAACAGGTTCCAGATGCTCCCATGAGGCCAACTGGCAACCCCACCAATGTGTCCTGGAGCTTTGTTTCCCCAGATCCCCACCCCATTATGGAAAGAGAGAGGCAGGCTGGGAGTATGGATTGAACTGCCAATGCCAGCGTTCAGCAGGGAAGAAATTACAGAAGCCAGACCTTCGACCTTCCGCACCCTATAATGACCGTGGGTCCATATTCCATAAGGGATCAAGAATAGGAAAGCTATCAGGGGAGGGGATCAGATACCAGATTCTGGTGGTGGGAATTGTGTGGAGTTGTAGCCCTCTTATCCTATAGTTTTTGTCAGTGTTTCTATTTTATAAAAACATTTTTTAAAACAACCTGTTGAAAGAAACAAAAGCTTTATTTATTGACTTCACAGTCGAATTTCACAGTTGTTGTTTTGGTTTAGTTTTAAGGAATTAATTTAATTAATCTGCACATCTTACTTGGAGGCCAGCAGTCTGCTATGTCTATACCTACTGTACTTGGTTGTTCCATAAGCGAGTTTGTTTCTTTGGTGGGCAAGTTGGCTGGTGATCTGGAATAATGCTAAGCTCTGCCTGCCAGTCTTGAGATGGCATACAGCTGGGCATCCTGGGCTCACATGTGAAAATCTTTTCATAATCACCCTGACTTTCCCATGCCTTATGTGGATGCTTGATTTTATAGCAGTTTTCCAGTGTGCATGGTTGAAAATCTACATGTCTCCTAGTCCAGGACGTGGTACTGTGGATAAAACATTGGAGTCTCAGGCATGAGGTCCTGAGTTCAATCTCTGAAGCCTGGGTACCAGAGTGATGTCTGGTTCTTCCTCTCTCTTTCACTCAACAAGTCTCTCAAGGAATCAGTACTTGATTGGAAACATCTGGGCACAGAAGTTAATGACATTGAGTTGGCCATTAAATGATCAGCTCTAGACGTCTTCACCCAACCACCTGACCTCTTCACACCATTAACTTTTAATTGGCTGTGGAAAGGCTGACTGCAGGTTTATCTAGTTCATGTTGTGGTTGACTTTATCTGCAGTACAAGTAAGAGTGAAAATCCTATACTACCTAACCTCCATGGACTTATTTAGCATTTGAGTGACTGAGGGAAGTTTAATAGGAAGTAGGTGAGGAGGGTATCTAGGTCTAAAGAGAAACTTTCATTAGGAACTTTATGGTGTCTTTTTAGGTCTTTCTACTTGCTTGCTTCATTTATTGACTCACTGCAGATTATTGTGCAATTTTACTTTAGGTATATGTTTTGCCCTAATTTACGGACATGTATTCATATGCCCTATCTCTCGGGACCTGTCACTGGCCATCTCCATCAGGAAAAACACAATGACCCCTTTGTGAGCCCACATAGGACCTTGCGTTCAATGAGGATCAACAATGGTAGAGAATGTTTCATTGAAGGGAGGCTGGAGAACATACTCTAGGCTACACCTGAGGAAGATGGGTCCTGATATTGGGGCAGCTTGGAACATTTCTACTGATGACCACAGAATGTGAGCTCAGACCTACAGGGATGTGATGGTCACATAGGCTCCTATGGTGAATCTGGGCACCAGGACACATGGATGGTGTCTACAGTCAACAATATCTATACAACTTCCCCATATTTGGGAGGTAAACTCTTCCCTGATCCAGCTTTCAGGTTCTTTTTGCAGCCATGACACCATCTCCCCTGATAATAACGTGGGTCCACCTGCATATAAGAAGTTAGGCTAAAAACTAGTGTAGTAATATGTCCTTTGGAATATAACTGTAATAAGCCGACTATCTTCAAAACGGAGATGCCGATGGTCATGGGATGATGTTGATAGCAGTGAGGCAGAAGACGCAGAAGAGGGAGGAGATGATGCCTATGTTGGGGCAGAAGAGGGTGAAGGAGATGATGCTGATGGCGAGGAGGCAGAAGACACAGAGGAGTGAGAAGGAGATGATGCTGTTGGCGGGGAGGCAGAAGACACAGAAGAGGGCAAAGGAAATGATAGAGGTGGCGGGGAGGCAGAATATGCAGAAGAGAGAGAAGGATTTGATGGAGTTGGTGGTGAGTAAGAAGATGCAGAAGAGGGAGAAGAGGATGATGGAGATGGCTTGGAGGCAGAAGATGCAAAAGAGGGAGAAGGAGATGATGGAGATGGCAAGGAGTGAGAAGATGCAGAAGAGGGAGAAGAGGATGATGAGGATGGTGTGCAGGCAGAAAATGTAGTAGAGGGAGAAGGTTATGATAGAGATGGTGGTGAGTGAGAAGATGCAGAAGAGGAAGAAGGAGATGATGGAGATGGTGAGGAAGCAGAAGACGCAGAAGATGGAGGAGATAATGGAGATGGCCTGGAGTCAGAAAATGCAGAAGCCATGTCCAACAAAGAAGCAATTATAAAAATCAGAACTCCTTTCTTTTTATGTAACCTCCAAAGAAAGAATTTTGATCCACACTCCCAGAGGGAGGGAAGTTGTTGTCATTGTTGGATAGGACAGAGAGAAATTGAGAGAGGAGAGGAAGACTGCCACGCCCACACTCAACTCCAGAATGATGGATTTGATAGGGTCAGCACCCTAGAAAACTCTCTTCAAGGAAGAAGAATTCTGGGAGTGTGTCTTGGCATTCTGAGCAGATCTAAATTGAAAACTCTGATTATTGTTTTCATTATGTACATGGTAATGATGCTGTGTAATAGGGGATGAACAGCCCCTGTTCCCAGATTAGATACAGATGAATAAGAAATGAGGTGGACAAAGTTAGGGGTCATCAAATACATAAAGTTTTAGGAAAAATTCTTCATAATACTTACTCACTTCCTCTTATGAAATATGTTAAATCTCTACGTAAAATACTATCTGCTAAGCCTATTACTCAGAAATGCATCACCCATAAAGTATGACATGACTGTGTAAAACCACAAGGCCATCTAATCAAGAAATGAGCTTTACTTTCTGTTTCAGATATTGTTTATGTGAGGCTGAAAGATATATAAGTTCTCACTGGCTGAATAAAAATTGAGTTCAGATTCACCCTCCAACAGAGTGTGGTGTCTTCTATTCTCCCCTGCTCTGATTCCTGACCCACCTGGTGGTTGCCTTTGGAGGTCCCTGATCCTTCCTGCTGCTCTTCTGCTGTAGTGGTCCGTCGCAGAAGACAGAGAGGGGAGAGAGGGAGAGGAGAGACTTTCTTCACCACCTGTGAGCGACTCCCCTGTGAGTGGGGAGCCAGAGGCTTGAACCGGTTCCTTATTCTGGTCCTTGTGCTTTGGGGCACGTACGCTAAACCCAATGTGCTGCTGTCTGACTCCCCTTCATAGAGTTTAGAACGTCCATGGTGATAGGCATAGAGACATAGGGAAAGATAGACATCTATAGACCAGCTTCACTGCTTATTAATCATCCCCCGAGAAGGTGGGGAGCACTTGACCTGAGAGGAGAGATGGTATACAGGATTTCCCAAATTATTTGTGATCATATAACCATTTTTCCTCTCACTCTCATCACTGTTTTATTGTATTTATTGTATTTTGTTTTGAATCTTCCACATAGAGTCAGTACTGTAAATGTCCCCTTTAGAACCAATGAAACAGCCCCACCTCCCTGCTACCCTCCCCAGCTACCCCCCACCCCATGACTTGTAACTTTAGGTGTTGTTTCCTTTGTCATTCCGTTTGTTGATTTTTCTTTCCCACCCACTGCTCTGATGTGTGCTCTGGAGATGCTGAAGTTTGAACTTGGGAGCTCAGAGTCTCAGGTCAAAAGTCTTTGGACCATCAGGATGTTTCCCCCAGTTCCATGAAGTCAGGTTCACAGGCACTTTGTTTCTTCCCTCATATGTGGACAAACATGGCTGTTGATTGACAAAAGGTTCCACATCAAGGTTCCCACTATTTATTACACACATAATTTCCTCAATGCTATCCACATCTGCCAAGTGGGAGGAGCACAAAGCTGTGTCCAGAGTGGCCAAGCCTGCCAAAAGATATCTTTGAGCGAGGGAGGCATCCTTCCATTTCCTGGGAAATCAGCCCCACAGAGCACCTGCAGTGACTTGGGGGCTTGGGGAGAAACAGGGAGCAGAGGTGCCAAGAGTCTGTCTGGAGAGACCAAAGTCCCTGCTGCGCAGTCTTGGGGTGAGGAGTGAGCGAAGCCCACTGGTGTTTCCTTGGTGTTCATCCAAGTGAGAGCTGAGTGCCAGGGCCTTTCAGGGGTGCTGGGCCCATCACAGTGCTGTGAGTGGGGGGTTTGTTGTCAGCAGTGCCTATATGAGGGGTGGGTGGCTGGACTGTGGGTAGGTAGCACCCAGTGACGTGAGCCTCCTGTCCAAAGAAGGAAGAGCTGACTGGGTCCAGGTGGAGTGAGTCCGGGTCAATCCAGGGCATATGGCTGTGTTTGGAGTCTCCATGGCAGAAGCTGAGTGTCCTTGGGGAAGGGAGGGAGCACTACTCCTCCCAGCTGGCAGGCAGGCAGGCAGGCAGGTAGGCAGGCTGGAGCAGAGCTGGTAGGGTCCTGTGTGTGTCTTCAGGCTCCATGCCCTGGGCTGCGGGATCCGTGTCCTTGCTGTGAGCTGAGATTGATGCAGCATGGTCCCCTGCAGGTCGTTGGCGCTGAGTCTCCAGGCTGTGCAGAGTCAGTTGGAGGCTTGTGGGAGAAATGGTCCAGGCCTCAGGGAGACAGATGTTCATCTGAGGTGTGAGAATGCTAGTGGAAGAGGCACCTGCGGGCCTTGGGTCGAGGTCCAGGACGCCAAGGGCGTGGGCAGGCTTGCCAGGAGAGAGGGCCCGGACTGGGAGGAGGCAGAGGTCTGAGCACTGAGCTAGGGGGAAGATGCTGAAGTTGAGCCTGCAGGCTGTACTTGAGAGTCAGATCCGGGGAGGAGAAGGGCTGGTGGGAGTCCCTGGTGGTGGCCCCAAGCCAGGGCTGTGTGCTGTGGGGCCCTTGCAGACGGCACCTCTGAGCTGAGCGCTGTGGCCTGGCTGCAGGCAGGAAGCCCTGAGCAGACACCATGCAGAAGCTGAGGGTGCGGGGGCCTGCAAGCAGCTGCCAGTGCTCCTCCTGGACCGACACCTGGGGCCAGGTGGCGCCCCGCAGCCGGTGTTCCAGGGGCAGCACGCGGCCCAGAGCGCCCAGGGCTGCACCCGAAGGCAGCCCCCGAGGCCATGGGCCCTGGCCCCCGCGGCTCTGGTCCACGGAGCAGGTGGGCATTGCTCAACACCAGCAGCAGCTTTTCCTCAACCCCCTTACTCTTGTTTTCACTATCTCCATCTTGATCTCACTCTAACCCTCCCACCTCTATAATTTTCTCTCACAAAATAAATAAGTACATGATGCAGCTATTAAGAACAGTGAACACACCTTCTCTGACCCATCTTGGACAGAGGTAGAAGGAATTATGTTAAGTGAGATAAGTCAGAAAGATAAAGATGAGTATGAGTAGGGGATGATCCCACTCATCAACAGAAGTTGAGAAAGAACAGAAAGGGAAACTAAAAGCAGGATCTGACTAAATTGAGAGTAGGGCACCAAAGTAAAAACCCTGTTTTGAGGGGGAGAGTGAACATTCGGCTTCCCAGTGAGGTGAGGGGGTGGGGTGGGTGGGTGGAATGGGACACAGTCTTTTGGTTGTGGGAATGGTGTTTATGTACACTCCTATTAATGTGTAGTCATATAAATTACTATTTAATTAGTATGAGATGGGGAAAAATTGATTGTATGTCTCGAATTTTTAAAACACAGACTGAGTCTTTTTAATACATAGGCTGGTTCTTTGATATGCAGACTCTCTCAAAAGCCTAGACCAGGTAGATCAGAAGCAAGCAGTGGCACAGCTATATACAAGATACTGGGTACTATACAGTAAACCCTAACAAAGGGACTTTTAAAAGTTAACCCAATTACCAAATAATGTGATGATAACAATAACTATCCATTGTCTTTTTGAACCCTAAGACAGCGGGACCCTCACATTTCCACTATAGAGCCTATATTTCCCCCAGTCCTGGAACCTTAGGGTGGGGCCCACTTTCCTGCATGCTTCTCCCAATTCATATAAAATAATATTGCATCCACTGATCACAATCTAATCATTGCAACAAGTGCCACCTCAACATGCTTCACCTCAGACTAGGTCCAGAGACTTCAGGTGTGAAATGACAACCCTTCAGCTTCATCACATGGGTGAGACCTTTCCTTTCATAGTATTCTCTAATTCCATCCCAGGTGGCTCACTTACTAACAAAGTCCCAAAACCTAGATATAGACCAGATTCCATGAGATAGAGCGTATGTTCACACGTATCCATAAAATGGGGCAAAATATACACCTGAAAGCAGAAGTACATTAGAGCCTGCAGTGAGTAGCCCGCAACACTTCATCTCCACTATTCTAACCTTTGGGTCCATGACTGTTCAACAATATATTTGGCTTTGTACATTAACATTCTTTTCAGCCACCAGGTTCCAGACTTCATCATGATGCCAACCAGGCTTCCCTTAGTCTCTCTCTCTCTCTCTCTCTCTCTCTCTTTCTCTCTCTCTCCCACCCTCTCTCTCTCCTCACATTCAGGAAAAATAATGTACTGGTCATGGGGGTGCTGTCATGCTGGAACTGCGGCCCAACAATAGTAGCTCTGATAACAAAATGAGAACACTTCTCAAACTCATTTAAGATTTGTATTTCTCCATCATCAGTGCCTCATTCATGTTTTCAACATTTCACCAGTCTGAGCTACGTTTTCATACAGATAAGGAAACAAAGTGAGAAGGTTCAGGGAAAATAGCTCAGCATTTTGTACAACAATCTCCAATGTTTGTGACATTTCTGGGGTCACAGAGTAACCATGTGAGGAACTAATTGAATGTAGAGAGTTTTTCCCCAGGCACAACTTGCATACACAGCTCTATCAGGTGTCTGATCCTCGCTCTACATGGGCCAGGAAGTTGCAGCACAGACTACACTTATAACATACCACATGTATTCTGGTGACTTGGGAAGTATTTATTCATTCATTGAGTCAGCTCTGAGATCATGTCCCGTAAAACCATGGAAATATCTTGGCACACTTCCCCCCAACTGATATTATGCAGAATTTTTTTTCAGCACCTACAAGCTTCTCCTCCACTCTGTGCAGAGGAAAGATAGTAAAAAAACTCAAGATTCAACACTACTATGAACACTTCATTCCGTGGATCATCAGGGAGATTGCCAAGATAACTTTCTGAGTCATCTCAACATTTGATATAAATCAAAACATTTATTCCCATAACATCAAGGGACTGGTTATGACATTTATGTAAAGATAGGGGCCACTGAACTCAACCAGAGAACACAGTACTAAGTCACACAAATCCAAACCCTGAGTGAACTGCATGTGATTTTTTGTTTGTTTGTTTGTTGGTTTAATCACTAGAAGTATTTAGTGTTAGCTCATTTCCAGTTTACTATTTATGATATTTTTTTTTTCTTTGTGGACACCAAGGGCTTGAACTGGGCCCTTGTGCATGATCATGTGTGTATGTTCAACTGGCTACGCCACCAGCCAACCCCCAAATTCTGGACTTTAAATGTAGTATCATGTGTACTGTAAAGATACACAAATATACAGAACATATTGGATAATACAATTGACCTGATGAGGGTTACTCATGTAAATAAAAGTGTCATAGAATACAACAACAAAACAAGGGCCACAAAAGGGAAAATAAATAATAATAAAAAAATAAAATAAATAAAATGAATCCAGACCAAAAAAAAAGTACACATGAAAGGACTCTATTTATATGACTCTTTAAAGAAGAAGTAAAAGTAGTCTGTAGATAGGGAAATTAGATAAATCAGATCAGTGACTGACTTAGGGTAGCATTCTGGACAAATGACTTCAGGAAAAAATATTAAGAACATGGATTTTTTTAGGACAATGGAAATAGTCTACATATTCAAAAGTTGAGGTTAACTCCATAAATCTATGTATTTGTCAAATCTCATTGACAAAAATTAGACTGTATGCATTTTATTATATTTTTATTAAATTTATTAATTTATTCCCTCTTGTTGCTTTTTAAATTGTTGTTGTAGTTATTAATGTTGTTATTGATGTCTTTGTTATAGGATAGGACAGAGAGAAATGGAGAGAAGGGGAGAGAAAGATAGACACCTGCACACCTGCTTCACCACTTATGAAGAGACTCCACTAACTCACCTCCCTAGCTCAATTATTATTTCTTTATATTTCTTTATTTATTTTTATTTTGCTTTTTTGCCCCTTTGTTGCCCTTGTTTTATTGTTGTCGTTGTTATTGATGTTGTCATTGTTTGATAGGACAGAGAGAAATGGAGAGAGGAGGGGAAGACAGAGAGGGGGAAAGAAAGATAGACACCTGCAGACCTGCTTCACCGCCTGTAAAGTGGCTCCCCTGCAGGTGGGGAGCTGGGGACTCAAACCAGGAACTTTATGCTGGCCTTGAGCTTTGTGCCATGTGCACTTAACCTGCTGCACTACTGCCTAACCCCAGAATATGTATTTATTTGTTTGTTTGTTGCTTTATTCATTCATCTATTTTACCTTTTGTTGCCCTTGTTACTCTTGTTATTATTAGTGTTATTGTTGTTATTAATGCCATTGTTGTTGCATAGGACAAAGAGAAATGGAGCGAGATGGGGATAGCAGAGGGAAAGACAGACACCTGCAGACCTGCTTCACTGCTTGTAAAATGACTCCGTGCAGGTGGGGAGCGTGGGGGATTGAACCAGGATCATTATGTGTGTCCTTGCTCTTTCCACCATATGCCCTTAACCCGCTGTGCTACTGCCCGACTCCGGTTAATTATTATTTTTATATTTCATGAGGGGGGGAGAACCATGCCTCCATCTATGAATTTCCACATAGCTCTACCTTAGTGGTCTCATGTGTTACTGAGGATTGAATCCAAGGCCTCATGAAGGGAAGACCTGCTCTAACCACTGAGTCATATCCCCAACCCCAGTCAAGGTTTTATTTCTTTGAAATGACACCCACTATTATCTTGGGCCTATAAAATTGTCTTTAAGTTTGCTAGGTCACATTTGCTAAAGCATTCCCTGCTGGGTATCTGGGTTGCTTCTACTTCTGACTATAGAGACTAAACTGTTGTGACAAATTGGGGCTAGTAACCCTTTGTGTCTGCTTGTGTTTGTATTGCATTTTAGGACCTACCTGAAGGGAGTCTTAACAATCCTAATGTCACCCACTTGAGCAACGGCTACCACAAGGTGGCTAAGAACCTACCTCTGGGTCCTGCAAGCATGGTGAAGTGTTCTCCACCCATCTATTGCAATTTTCTTTTCTTTTTTTATTTAAGAAAGGATTAATTAACAAAACCATAGGGTAGGAGGGGACAACTCCACACAATTCCCACCACCCAATCTCCATATCCCACCCCCTCCCCTGATAGCTTTCCCATTCTCCATCCCTCTGGGAGCATGGACCCAGGGTCATTGAGGGTTGCAGAAGGTAGAAGATCTGGCTTCTGTAATTGCTTCCCGGCTGAACATGGGCATTGACTGGTTGGTCCATACTCCCAGTCTGCCTCTCTCTTTCCCTAGTAGGGTGTGTCTCTGGGGAAGCTGAGCTCCAGGACACATTGGTGGGGTCTTCAATCCAGGGAAGCCTGGTCAGCATCCTGAATGCATCTGGAACCTGGTGACTGAAAAGAGAGTTAACATACGAAGCCAAACAAATTGTTGAGCAATCATGGACCCAAAGCTTGGAATAGTGGAGAGGAAGAGTTAGGGAGGTACTCACTGAAAACTCTAATGTACTTCTGTTTTCAGGTATATATTTTGCAGTCGTTTATAGATACGTGTGAAGATATGCTCTCTCTCACAGAAACTGGTGTATATCTAGGTTTTGGGACTTTGTTAGAAAGAGATGAAATTAGAGTATACTATGAAAGGAAAGGTCTCACCCGAGTAATGAAGCTGAAGGGTTGTCATTCCACACCCGAAGTCTCTGGACACAGTCTGAAGTGAAGCATGTTGAGGTGGCAGTCGTTGTGTTGGTTAGGTTGTGATCTGTGGATGCAATATTATTTGATATGGATTGGGAGAGGCATACAGGAAAGTGGGCACTATCCAAGGGTACCAGAGCTGGGGGAAGTAGGGGCTCTATAGTGGAGATGTGAGGATCCTGTTGTCTTAGGGTTCAAAAAGATAATGGATAGTTAATGTTATCATCACATTATTTGGTAATTGGGTTAACTTTGAAAAGTCCTTTTTTTTCTTTCTTATTTTTTTTTAATTTTTTTAAATTAATTTATTTTTTAAAATTTTTATATTTAAAAAAGGATTAATGAACAAAAACATAAGGTAGGAGGGGTACAACTCCACACAATTCCCACCAACCAATCTCCATAACCCACCCCCTCCCCTGATAGCTTTCCCATTCTCTAGCCCTCTTGGAGCATGGACCCAGGGTCATTGAGGGTTGCAGAAGGTAGAAGGTCTGGCTTCTGTAATTGTTTCCCCGCTGAACATGGGCGTTGATTGGTCTGTCCATACTCCCAGTCTGCCTCTCTCTTTCCCTAGTAAGGTGTGTCTCTGGGGAAGCTGAGCTCCAGGACACATTAGTGGGGTCTTCAATCCATGGAAGCCTGGCCAGCATCCTGGTGGCATCTGGAACCTGGTGATTGAATAGAGAGTTAACATACGAAGCCAAACAATTTGTTGAGCAATCATGGATCCCAAGCTTGGAATAGTGGAGAGGAAGTGTTAGGGAGGTACTCACTGCAAACTCTAGTGTACTACTGCTTTCAGGTATATATTTTGCAGTAGTTTATGGATACCTGTGCACATAAGCTCTCTCTCACAGAAACTGGTGTATATCTAGGTTATGGGACTTTGTTAGAAAGTGAACTACCTGAGATGAAATTAGAGTGTACTATAAAAGGAAAGGTCTCACCCGAGTAATGAAGCTGAAGGGTTGTCATTCTATACGTGAAGTATCTGGACACAGTCTGAGGTGAAGCATGTTGAGGTGGCAGTCGTTGCGTTGGTTAGGTTGTGATCGGCGGACGCAATATTATTTGGTTTGGATTGGGAGATGTATACGGGAAAGTGGGTCCTATCCAAGCGTTCCAGGACTGGGGGAAGTAGGGGCTCTATAGTGGAGATGTGAGGTTCCTGCTGTCTTAGGGTTCAAAAAGACAATTGATAGTTAATGTTATCATCACATTATTTGGTAATTGGGTTAACTTTGAAAAGTCCTTTTGTTAGGGTTTGCTGTACAGTACCCAGTATCTTGTATATAGCTGTGTTATTGGATGCTTCTGATCTACTTGGTCTAGGCTTTTGAGAGAGTCCGCATATCAAATACACATCCTATATATTAAAAAAATTCAGTTTGTGTTTTGAAAAACTTTGAGACATACAATTGATTTTCCCCCTCTCAAATTAATTAACTAGTGATTTATATGTCTACATTTTTCTAGGAGTGTACATAAACACCATTCCCACCACCAAAAGACTGTGACCCATCCCTCCAACCCACTCTCACCCCCCACTTTCCTAGGAAGCTGCATGTCTACCCCTCACCACAGGGTTTTTACTTTGGTGCCCTACTTACAATTTGGTCAGGTCCTGCTTTTCGTTTCCCTCCAATGCACTTTTCATAAATGGTATCAGTTCACTTCACTGAGGGAAATTTAGTGTCTACAATATAAAGTCTTATATACCTAGGATGGATGTCAGCAACACAATCACACCCCAGTGTGGGTCCTTTCCCTCCATTCTGGGGCCCTAACACTCCCTCCATCCATCCCCAGAAGGCTTTTAATTGGGTGGAGTGATCTAACTTCCTATTTATTTATTTTTGTATTATTGACTTCATTTCATTTTTCTGTCTCCAGCACAATTTCATCTCACAGTGGACTTTAATTTAAAACATAAGTGAGAGAGAGAGACAGAGAGACAGAGAGAAAAGGAGAGATACCACAACATTACTTCTGAAGGGGTTGAAGCAACTGTCCTTGCACCAAGAGCAGGCCCAGCCTGTGTGAGGGTGGTCACTAGCAAGCCCAGATCACAACTCCATCATAGTCTGTGTGACATCCCAGGGAAATAGCAGCCCTGGCTGCACAGGGACCCAGACATTTGTGGGTGCACACACATGCCTGGGGACATTCTAGGGAGGCCTGCTAGAGTGACAACAAGTCACATGGAGACCAGGGGTCCCGAAAGGCTCATGGCCAATCCAGAGTCTCATCACGGGTGAAAAGGAAGGTCAGGCTCTGCCCTAAGTCTGTGTCCTTAAAGTTGGAGCCCAGGCCACACCCAAGACTTTCCAGGACTGTGGAGTGCCTTATGTGCTGTCACTATGTCCGCAGGTGTAATGTGGGTGGAGGGTAAGCAGTCGTCAGTCAGCCCACCTTGGTGACTGAGGGTGTCTTCTCTGAGCACAAGATCTGGTCAGGAGATGCAGGAAGTGACCTCACCTTCCTGGGCTAGATATCAACAGACTTGGAACCCTGGTCACCAGGCAACCACATTCTATCCACAGACCCCTGCCCAAGTCACTTTGCTCTCAGAGCTGAGAGAAGGATGCTCTCCACCATGAAAGTCCCCAATGGTGAAGGCTGGAATAAGAGCCTCAGAAGAGGCAGAATGACTCAGTTGAGAGGCTGGCTGAGGGAACAGTCTGCAAGCTTCTGTTGTTGCTGCCGCAGAATTCCTAGGGTAACAGAGGGTGACTGCGGTCAGATGCCCATATTCAGCCATAACTCTGAGTGACCACATCTTCCCAATGTCTTTCCCTACCTGGGATTGGGGGTGGGGGTTGTCTGTACCCCTTCCAGGGAGGCAGCCTGTGTGGACAAGTCTAGGCTGAGGTGGAAGCTGAGCCCAGGGGCAGAGGAAGCAGGACAATGTGCAGGGGCTGGGAGGCTGTGACACTCTGGTCTCTTGATTCTGCAGAGATCTCTGTCAGGATACCTGGAGGAGGTGTCTAGCCTCAACTGTGAGACTCTGTCAGAGGGAAAATGGCCACAGGCAAAGATGTTCTGCGAACAGCTGAGGTCCAGGTCTAGTCTGCTGTCCCTGGACACAACTTCAGCAAGCTCTCTGGACGGCCGTGGAGGGACTCCTGCCCAATCAGCAGAGAGTGGCCTCCCACAGGGCTGCGTGGAACTGCTGGTGGGGGTGATCCCGCTGTACAGTGACATTGTACTCCATGGACCTCCCAGGAACCTGGGTGTCCTGGGTACACAACCTACAGGTGAGGGTAGGCTGAGTTGCATGAGCGTCCGGTGGGAGAAAGGTTTGGGACTGGGCCCCACAGAGAAGAGCCCCTGAAGCTGTTGTCTCTTCAGGAGAGAGACCTGACACCAGATCACCTTGGGAACAACAGCAGGGGGAGGCTTCCGGGGATGGGCCTCTCAGGTACAACTCAAGATGTGTGCGACCAAGGGGACCGTGGGAGAGCTCATGGGGTGACTTGTCTGTTTCTCAGGCCCAGGAGACGATGAGAAGGTGCCATCAGCTCCCTGTTGCCAGCAGGCCCAGGAGCCAGAATCTTCTGCAAGTGTGGAGCCCTCAGCCACCCTGGAGACAGGGCCCTCAGCCAAGACTGCGGGGACCCCAGAGCCACAGCCCACACAGGCCCCTCTGGCTCCCAGCTGGGTGCTTAGAGCTGAACTCTCAGAATCAGCTGTGGAGAAGGCCCTGGGCCCTGCTCCTACCCCTGACCTGGCCCTACCCTCCCTGGGGGAAACCTGCATTGCTTTCCTCATCTACTGCATGTTCATGAGCCCTTTCCTTTATGGTTTTATTTCCCTGTTTTTAACTTAATTCAAATAAAATGTTTATGTGTTCGGAGGTAGTCTGAGCACTCCATGGTCTTCAGCACAGACAGACAGCTGTGTTCCGGCCTCGATCTGGAGTCTCGGAGCATGTCAGCCTTCACAGGAGACTCTGCACAGAGCAGCCCCTCTCCTCCATCTGCCCACCCAGAAGCCCTTCCTCAGCTTCTGTCCAACTGTAGGTTCACTCCCACTCCCCACTTCCCTGCCCTGGGGTCCTCTCTAGCCCTCTACTCAATATCTGGACAGTGAACATCTGGAGGGTGTGTGTACCTCATCTGGAATGGTAAAGCAACCAGTGAACCAATTAATTTTTTTCTTCTTGCCTCCAGGTTTATCACTGAGGTTTGCTGCCTACACTAAGAATCCCCTGTTCATGGAGGCCATTTTCTCCCTTTTATTGGCCTTGTTTATTGTTGTTGTTGTTATTATAGTTGTTGTGGTTGCTATTGTATAGGACAGTGAGCTATCGAGAGAGGAGGGAAGACAGAGAGGAGGAGAGAAAGATAGACACCTGCAGACCTGCTTCACCACCTGTGAGACCACCCCCATGCAGGTGGGAAGCCAGGCTTAGAACTGGGATCCTTCTACTGGTCCTTTTGCTTCGGGCCATTTGCAGGTACCCCAGTGTGCTACTGCCCAGCCCTGTCCCAATGAAACTCATACTAGATAAATAGTCCTGTCTTGAAGGATTCATAATTCTTTAAAAATAAATAAGTACACACACACACACACACACACACATTCACACAATATACTATTGTAACCTAAGGAATTTTCAACTAGTTAAGATGCAGGGCTTGTCTATAATCTCTGAGTATTTAGTGTGCTAATATCAAACAAGCAAATGAAGGAAATTATTCATTATCTTTTTGTGGTGGGAATTTTGTGAGGTTGTGCCCCTCTTATCCTAAGGTTTAGTCAATGTTTCCTGTTTATAAATAAAAAAAACATAAAAATAAGTACACACCCAGGGTCAGGTGATGGCCCACCTAGCTAAGTGCATATAATATTAATTACAAGGACCCTCTGCAGGGATCCGGGTTTGAGGCCCTCCTCCACAGCTACAGGTGGGACACTTCACAAGCAGTGAGGCAGGTCTGTAGGTCTCTCACTTTTTCCCTTTTTATCTCCCTCTCCTCTCTTAATTACTCTCTCATATTCAATAAAATGGAAAAAAAATGCTGGCCAAGATCAGTGGATTCTTGATGCCCACACCATGCCCCAGTGACAAACACGGAAGCAAAAAAAAAAAAAAAAGTACATATCAAAATTACTATAATGTTGGGTTGCGTCAGAGAGAGAAGAGACCAGAAATTTGTGGGGTTAGGGAAAGAAATCTTTAATCACACAAGCACCCCAGAAATGGGCAAGAGCAGAGTGGTTCAGGCCACATGGAGCTAGCAAAATGGTCGCCTCCCACTCAGCCTACCAGCCCTTCTCTGGGTCTTGTCTCAGAAGAGAAGAGAGGAACAAGTGAGAAAAAGGCGGAAGCAGAAGGGCTTTTATGAAAGAAATTCAGGAATTGGCAAGTCAGGAAGGGATTGGAGAGAGGCAAAAGGCATGCTGGGAAGGTGGAAGCATCCTAGCAACTGTAGCAAGAAATACCCTGAGGGGATAACAGGGTGGTGGAGGAGTCACTTTAAAACAAGGCAGAAGATTGATATGTAAATAATAATACTCCCATGGAAATATGGTAGTTTGTGGGTCCTGCCTAACTCAACTCATCTGTACAATACCCAGCACTGTAACCTAAGAATTTTCTAGTATTCACAATGCTGGGGTAGTCTACAAAACCTGAGCTTTTTGTATGCGACCATTTTAAAAAGAATGAAATTAAGGAAATAAATCCTAGATGGTATATGAAATGCAAATACTAGGAAATAATCTAATAAAACAAAATGTAAGGGCCAGACAGATCCTCAGGTGAGACATGGCTTGCCATGTTTGATGACATGGTTGCCAGGTTTTAGTCCTGGGCCATGAGCACCAGAGCACTTGCAAGGGCAAAGCTTCACAATGGGTGATATGGGACTAAATTCCTTAGTCTGTCTCAATCTCTCTCTCTCTCTCTCTCTCTCTCTCTCTCCTTCCCCTCTCTCCCTCTCTCTCTCTCTCTCTGCATACTCACACTGGGGAAAAGTAATGTACTTATCATGGGTGAGCAGTCATGCTGGTACTGGGGCCTAACAATAATAGCTCTGATACAAAATGAGAACACTTCTCAAACTGATTTAAGATTTGTATTTCTCCTGCATCAGTGCCTCAGTCATGTATTCAACATTTCACCCATCTGATCTGCCTTTTCTTTCAGTTAAGGAAACAAAAAGAGAAGGTTCAGGGTAAATAGCTCAGTGTTTTATACAGTAATCACCAAAGTCTCTGACATCTCTGGAGTCACAAAATCACCACGTGAGGAACTAATTGAATGTAGCGTGTTTTTCCCCAGATACAAGTTGCATACATCAGGTGTCTGATTCTCGCTCTACATGGGCCTGGAAGTTGCAGCACAGACTACACTTATAACGTAGCACATGTATTCTGGTGACTTGGGAAGTGTTCCTTCATTCACTGAGTCAGTTCTGAGATCATGTCCCATAAAATCATGGAAATCTCTTGGCACATTTTCCCCCAACTGATATTGTGCAGAATTATTTTTCCAGCACCTAGAAGCTTCTTCTCCACTCTGTGCAGAGGAAAGACAGTCAAAAATCTCAAGATTCAAAACCACTGTGAACACTTCATTCATGGTTCATCAGGGAGTTCGCAGAGAGAACATTCTGAGTCATGTCCACATTTGATATACATGAAAACATTTATTCCCATAAGGACAAGGGACAGATTATGACCTCTGTGTAAAACCAGACAGGGGCCACTGAACTCAACCAGAGAACACAGGTACTAAGTCACACAAATCCAAACTTTGACTGAACTACATGTGGTGAATTTGATTGTTTGTTTGTTTAATCACTGGCAGTATTGAGTATTAGCTGATTAGCAGTTTACTATTTATTATTATTTTTTTCTTTGTGGAGACCAAGGGCTTGAACTGGGCCCTTGTGCATGAGCTTGTGTGTATGCTCAACTGGATGTGCCACCAGACAACCCCCAAAGTCTAGACTTTAAATGTAGTGTGGGGGTTCAGTGGTAGCGCACAGAGATAAACACACAAGGCACGAAGCTCAGAGACTAGCGAAAGCATCCAGGTTCCAGCCCTCGGCTTCTCTCCTGCAGGGAGGGCCCCTTCACAGGTGGTGAAACAGGTCTCCAAAGTGTCTATCGTTCTCTCCCCCTCTCCGTCTTCCCCTCTTCTCTTGATTTCTCTCTGTCCTATCCCAAAACAACAACAATGACAATACCAACAACAAAGTTGTCTGAAAGCAAATAATGACTATACCATAGCATCACAGGTTCTTAAACTCTCCTGAAATAAATACAGTAAATAATAGGAGGCTGCTTTTTCCCTGCAAGTGGATATATTCCCTCTTAGTCTTATCTCTAGGAAGAGTCATACTGACCTAGATTCTCTGGTGACTGCAGCAATAAACTCTTTTATTATTATTTTTTTATTTCTAAAATGGAAACTTTGACAAGACCATAACATAAGAGGGGTTCCTTTCCACACATTGCCTACCCCCAGAGCTCCATATACAATCCCCACTCTTGATAGCTTCCCTATTATTTATGCCTGTGGGAGTATGGACCCGGGACCACTGAGGGGTGCAGAAGGTGAAAGGTCTGGCATTGCTCGTAACGGCTACCACAAGGTGGCTAAGAACCTACCTCTGGGTCCTGCAAGCATGGTGAAGTGTTCTCCACCCTTCAAATGCACTTTTCTTTTCTTTTCTTTTCTTTTCTTTTCTTTTCTTTTCTTTTCTTTTCTTTTCTTTTCTTTTCTTTATTTAAGAAAGGATTAATTAACAAAACCATAGCATAGGAGGGATCCAACTCCACACAAATCCCACCACTCAATCTCCATATCCTACCCCCTCCCCTGATTGCTTTCCCATTCTCCATCCCTCTGGGAGCATGGACCCAGGGTCATTGTGGGTTGCAGAAAGTAGAAGGTCTGGCTTCTGTAATTGCTTCCCTGCTGAACATGGGCGTTGACTGGTCGGTCCGTACTCCCAGTCTGCCTCTCTTTTTCCCTAGTAGGGTGTGTCTCTGGAGAAGCTGAGCTCCAGGACACATTGGTGGGGTCTTCAATCCAGGAAAGCCTGGCCAGCATCCTGATGGCATCTGGAACCTGGTGACTGAAAAGAGAGTTAACATACGAAGCCAAACAAATTGTTGAGCAATCATGGACCCAAAGCTTGGAATAGTGGACAGAAAGTGTTAGGGGTGTACTCACTGCAAACTCTAGTGTACTTCTGCTTTCATGTATATATTTTGTGGTAGCTTACGGATATGTGTGAACATATGCTCTCTCTCTCACAGAAACTGGTGTATATCTAGGTTCTGGGACTTTGTTAGAAAGTGAATCACCTGAGATGAAATTAGAGTATACTATGAAAGGAAAGGTCTCACCCGAGTAATGAAGCCGAAGGGTTGTCATTCCACACCTGAAGTCTCTGGACACAGTCTGAAGTGAAGCATGTTGAGGTGGCAATCGTTGCATTGGTTAGAATGTGATAGGCGGATGCAATATTATTTGATATGGATTGGAAGAGGCATATGGGAAAGTGGGCCCTATCCAAGGGTTCCAGGACTGGGGGAAGTAGGGGCTCTATAGTGGAGATATGAGGTTCCTTCTGTCTTAGGGTTCAAAAAGACAATCAATAGTTAATGTTATCATCACATTATTTGGTAATTGGGTTAACTTTGAAAAGTTCTTTTGTTATGGTTTGCTTTACAGTACCCAGTATCTTGTATATAGCTGTGTTATTGGATGCTTCTGATCTATTTGGTCTAAGCTTTTGAGAGAGTCCGTATGTCAAATACACAGCCTATATATTTAAAAGATTCAGTTTGTGTTTTGAAAAACTTTGAGACATACAATTAATTTTCCCCCTCTCAAATTAATTAACTAGTGATTTATATGTATACATTTTGCTAGGAGTGTACATAAACACCATTCCCACCACCAAAAGATTGTGACCCATCCCTCCCACCCACTCCTACCCCCCACTGGCCCAGGAAGCTGCATGTCTATATCTCAACACAGGGTTTTTACTTTGGTGCCCTACTTACAATTTGGTCCGCTCTTGCTTTTAGTTTCCCTCAAATGCACTTTTCATAAATGGTATCAGTTCACTTTACTGAGGGAAATTTAGTGTCTACAATATAAAGTCTTATACACCTAGGATGGATGTCAGCAACACAATCACACCCCAGTGTGGGTCCTTTCCCTCCATTCTGGGGCCCTAAAACTCTCTCCATCCATCCCCAGAAGGCTTTTAATTGGATGGAGTGATCTAACTTCCTATTTATTTATTTTTGTATTATTGACTTCATTACATTTTTCTGTCTCCAGCACAATTCAGTCTCACAGTGGACTTTAATTTAAAACATACGTGAGAGAGAGAGAGACAGAGAGAAAAGGAGAGATACCACAACACTACTTCTGAAGGGGTTGAAGCAACTGTCCTTGCACCAAGAGCAGGCCCAGCCTGTGTGAGGGTGGTCACTAGCAAGCCCAGATCACAACTCCATCATAGTCTGTGTGACATCCAAGGGAAATAGCAGCCCTGGCTGCACAGGGACCCAGGTATTTGTGGGTGCACACACATGCCTGGGGACATTCTAGGGAGGCCTGCTAGAGTGACAACAAGTCACATGGAGACCAGGGGTCCCAAGAGGCTCATGGCCAATCCAGTGTCTCATCACTGGTGAAAAGGAGGGTCAGGCTCTTCCCTAAGTCTGTGTCCTCAGAGTTGGAGCCCAGGCCACACCCAGGAATTTCCAGGGCTGTGGAGTGCCTTATGTGCTGTCACTGTGTTCGTAGGTGTAATGAGGGTGGAGGGTAGGCAGTCGTCAGTCAGCCCACCATGGTGACTGAGGGTGTCTTCTCTGAGCACAAGTTCAGGTCAGGAGATGCAGGAAGTGACCTCACCTCCCTGGGCTAGATATCAACAGACTTGGAACCCTGGTCACCAGGCAACCACATTCTATCCACGGACCCCCTGCCCAAGTCACTTTGCTCTCAGAGCTGAGAGAAGGATGCTCTCCACCATGAAAGTCCCCAATGGCGAAGGCTGGAATAAGAGCCTCAGAAGAGGCAGAATGACTCAGTTGAGAGGCTGGCTGAGGGAACAGTCTACAGGCTTCTGTTTTTGCTGCTGCAGAAGTCCTAGGGTAACAGAGGGTGACTGGGGGCAGGTGCCCATATTCAGCCATAACTCTGAGTGGCCACATCTTCCCAATGTCTTCCCCTACCTGGGATTGGGGGTGGGGGTTGTCTGTACCCCTTCCAGGGAGGCAGCCTGTGTGGACAAGTCTAGGCTGAGGTAGAAGCTGAGCCCAGGGGCAGAGGAAGCAGGACAATGTGCAGGGGCTGGGAACTGTGACACTCTGGTCTCTTGATTCTGCAGAGATCTCTGTCAGGATACCTGGAGGAGGTGTCTAGCCTCAACTGTGAGACTCTGTCAGAGGGAAAATGGCCACAGGGAAAGATGTTCTATGAGCAGCCGAGGTCCAGGTCTAGTCTGCTGTCCCTGGACACAACTTCAGCAGGCTCTCTGGACGGCCGTGGAGGGACTCCTGCCCAGTCAGTCGAGAGTGGCCTCCCACAGGGCTGCGTGGAGCTGCTGGTGGGAGTGATCCCGCTGTACAGTGACATTGTACTCCATGCGCCCCCCAGGAACCTGGGTTTCCTGAGTACACAGCCTGCAGGTAAGGGGGGGCTGAGTGGTATGAGCATCTTATGGGAGAAAGGTTTGGGACTGGGCCCCACAGAGAAGATCCCCTGAAGCTGTTGTCTCTTCAGGAGAGAGACCTGACACCAGATCACCTTGGGAACAACAGCAGGGGGAGGCTTCTGGGGATGGGCCTCTCAGGTACAACTCAAGATGTGTGCGACCAAGGGGACCATGGGAGAGCTCATGGGGTGACTTGTCTGTTTCTCAGGCCCAGGAGACGATGAGAAGGTGCCATCAGCTCCCTGTTGCCAGCAGGCCCAGGAGCCAGAATCTTCTGCAAGTGTGGAGCCCTCAGCCACCCTGGAGACAGGGCCCTCAGCCAAGACTGCGGGGACCCCAGAGCCACAGCCCACACAGGCCCCTCTGGCTCCCACCTGGGTGCTTAGTGCTGAACTCTCAGAATCAGCTGTGGAGAAGGCCCTGGGCCCTGCTCCTACCCCTGACCTGGCCCTACCCTCCCTGGGGGACACCTTCATTGCTTTCCTCATCTACTGCATGTTCATGAGCCCTTTCCTTTATGGTTTTATTTCCCTGGTTTTAACTTAATTCAAATAAAGTGTTTTTGTGTTCTGAATTAGTCTGAGCACTCCATGGTCTTCAGCACAGCCAGACTGCTGTGTTCAGGCCTTGATCTGGAGTCTCGGAGCATGTCAGCCTCCACAGGAGACTCTGTACAGAGCAGCCCCTCTCCTTCATCTGCCCACCCTGAAGCCCCTCCTCAGCTTCTGTCCAACTGTAGGTTCACTCCCTCTGCCCACTTCCCTGCCCTGGTGTCCTCTCTGGCCCTCTACTTAATAGCTGGACAGTGAACATCTGGAGGGTGTGTGCACCTCATATGAATTGGTAAAGCAACCCGTCAACCAATTAAATTTATTTTTTTGCCTCCAGGGTATCACTGGGGTTTGCTGCCTACACTAAGAATCCCCTTTTCATGGAGGCCATTTTTTCCCTTTTGTTGGCCATGTGTATTGTTGTTTTTGTTTTGTTGCAGTTGGATAGGAATGTGAGCTATTGTGAGAGGAGGGGAAGTCAGGGAGGAGAAGAGAAAGATAGATACCTGCAGACCTGCTTCACCACCTTGTAACCACCCCCATGCAGGTGGAAGCCAGGCCTAGAACTGGGATCCTTCCACTGGTCCTTTTGCTTCGGGCCATGTGCTTTTAGCCCAATGCTTTACCGCCCAATGCTGAAACAATGAAATTCTTACTATACAAATAGCCCTGTCTTGAAGGATTCATATGCCTTTTAAAAATAAAGAATAACACACAGACACACACACACAAAAGAAAAACTATTGTAACCTAAGGAATTTTCAAGTAGTTAGATGCAGGGCTAGTCTATAACCTCTGAGAATTTATTGTGCTAATATCAAACAACTAAATGAAGGAAATTATTCATTATCTTTTTAAGTTGGGAAATGTGTGAAGTTGTACCCCTCTTATCCTATGGTTTAGTCAATGTTTCCTCTTTATAAATAAAAGTTACATAAAAATAAATAAGTACGCACACATGGCCAGGTGGTGGCCCATTCAGCTAGATGGACATATTACTAAGTACAAGGAGCCGTGCAAGGATCCGGGTTTGAGGCCCTCCTCCCCATCTGCAGGTGGCACACTTTACCAGGTCTGCAGGTCTCTCTCTTTTTCCCTCTTTATCTTTCCCTCCTCTGTCAATTACTCTCTCTCATATTCAATAAAATGGAAAACATTGCTTCCCAAGGGCAGTGGTTTCGTAGTGCCCACACCAAGCCCCCATGATAACCCTGGAAACAACAACAACAACAAAAAGTCCACATCAAAACTACTGTAACCTAAAGAATTTTCTAGTATTCTCAATTCTGGGTTAGTCTACAAAACCTGAGTGTTTTTTATGCAACCATTTTAAAAAGAATGAAGTTATGGAAGGAAGTCTTTGATGGTATAGAAATAGAAATACTTAGGATATAATCTAATAAAGCAAAATGAGAGGGCCAGAGAGATCCTCAGGTGGGACATGGGCTTGCCATGTTTGATGACCAGGTTTTAGTCCTGGGCCTTGAACCTCAGAGCACCTGCAAAGGCAAAGCTTCACAATGGATGATATGGGACTAAATTCCTTAGCCTGCCTCTCTCTCTCTCTCTCTCTCTCTCTCTCTCTCTCTCTCTCTCCATCCTCATATTAGGGAAAAATAATGTACTGGTCATGGGGGCAGCTGTCATGCTGGGACTGCGGCCTAACAATATTAGCTCTGATAACAAAATGAGAACACTTCTCAAACTGATTTAAGATTTGTATTTCTCCATCATCATTGCCTCATTCATGTTTTCCACGTTTCACCTATCTGGGCTGCCTTTTCATTCAGATAAGGAAACAAAGAGAGAAGGTTCAGGGTAAATAGCTCAGTATTTTATACAACAATCGCCAAAATCCTTGACATCTCTGGGGTCACAGAATCACCAGGTGAGGAACTAATTGAATGTAGAGAGTGCTTCCCCAGACACAAGTTGCATACACGGCTCTATCAGGTGTCTGATTCTCAAGCTACATGGGCCAGGAAGTTGCAGCACAGACTACACTTATAACGTAGCACATGTATTCTGGTGACTTGGGAAGTGTCCTTCATTCACTGAGTCAGCTCTGAGATCATGTCCCATAAAATCAGGGATATCACTTGGCACATTTTCCCCCACCTTATATCGTGCAGATTTTTTTTTTCCAGCACCTAGAAGCTTCTCCTCCATTCTGTGCAGAGGAAAGACAGTCAAAAACTCAAGATTCAACACCACTGTGAACACTTCATACCATGGGTCATCAGGGAGATTGCTGTGAGAACTCTGAGTCATGGCAACATTTGATATACATCAAAACATTTATTCCCATAACGTCAAGGGACAGGTTTTGACCTCCGTGTAAAGCCTGACATGGGCTGCTGAACTCGCCAGAGAACACAGTACTAAGTCACACAAATCCAAACTTAGACTGAACTAAATGTCATGATTCTTTGTTTTTTGCTATAATCACAAGCGGTATTTAGTGTTAGCTCATTTCCATTTTACTATTTATTATTATTTTTTCTTTGTGGAGGTCAAGGGCTTGAACTGGGCCCTTGTGCATGATCAGTGTGTATGTTTAACTGGCTGTGTCACCAGGCAACCCCCAAATACTGGACTTTAAATGTAGTATGGGAGTCTGGTGGTAGCGCACAATACACGAAGCTCAACTGCACAGTCATCATCCTCACCCCCACACTCTTTTTATGTTGTTGTTGGTTATCTTTCCTTTTCTTCTCTTTTCTTTGTTTTCTTTTCTTTTCTTTTTTGTAGCTTTTCAAGCTCCTTTTAAAATTCTTATTAATTTTATTTTTTGTAATTATACTTTGAGATAGATACAAAGAGAGACCAGAGCACTGCTCAGCTCTGGCTTATGGTGGTACAGGGGATTGAACCTGGGACCTCAGAACCTCAGGCACGAATATATTTTGCATAATTTTATGCCATTTCACAGTTGTTGTTTTGATTTGGTTTATTGTACTAGTTTTTCTTTTTCTGAATTTCACTGGAGTATGAAATGGGTGCAGATTTCCTTCAGAGGCCTATGCGTATCATTTTCTACTAAAATCATGACCGGGAAGACTAGAATTTCCCAGTCCATATAATTGGAACTCATTTAAAAACCAGTTGAAAACCTCCAGGGATGCAGAGGTCACATAGGCTCCTAAGCTGAATATGGGCCCCAGATCAAATCGATAGGGTCTATAGTCAACAATATTTATACACCATTTCCATATTGGTGAGCTACTCTCTTCCCTGGTCTAGCTTCTTAGCCCTTTTTCCAGCCATGACATCATCACCATAGACAATAAACTGTATCTACCTGTTTATCAGATGTCAGGGTCAGTAAGGAAAAAAAGAAAACAAGAAAGCAAGAAAGAGAGAGAGAGAAAGAAAGAAATTAAGATGAAAAAGAAAACTAGTATAGTCATGAGCTCTTCAGAATATAACTGAAATAGGCCTACTAGCTATTTACCGAACAAAGACCCCCCCCCCCCAAATCGACATCTGCAATATTCCAGCCTATAGGCTCATGACTAGTCAACAGTTTGTTTGGCTTTATATGTTAACTCTTCTTTCAGCCAACAGGTTCCAGATGCTCCCATGAGGCCAACTGGACTTCCCTGGACAGGCAACCCCACCAATGTGTCCTGGAGCTTTGTTTCCCCAGATCCCTACCCCATTATGGAAAGAGAGAGGCAGGTTGGGAGTATGGATTGAACTGCCAATGCCAGTGTTCAGCAGGGAAGAAATGACAGAAGCCAGACCTTCGGCCTTCTGCACCCTATAATGACCATGGGTCCATATTCCTTAAGGGATCAAGAATAGGAAAACTATCAGGGGAGGGTATCAGATACCAGATTCTGGTGGTGGGAATTGTGTGGAGTTGTAGCCCTCTTATCCTATAGTTTTTGTCAGTGTTTCTATTTTATAAAAACAATTTTTAAAACAACCCGTTGAAAGAAACAAAAGCTTTATTTATTGACTTCACAGTCGAATTACACAGTTGTTGTTTTGGTTTGGTTTTAAGGAATTAATTTAATTAATCTGCACATCTTACTTGGAGGCCAGCAGTCTGCTATGTCTATACCTACTGCACTTGGTTGTTCCATAAGCGAGTTTGTTTCTTTGGTGGGTAAGTTGGCTGGTGATCCAGAATAATGCTGAGCTCTGCCTGCTGGTCTTGGGATGGCATACAGCTGGGAATCCTAGGCTCACATGTAAAAATATTTTCCATAATCACCCTGACTTTCCCATACATATGTGGATGCTTGATTTTGTAGCAGTTTTCCAGTGTGCGTGGTTGAAAAATCTACATGTCTCCTAGTCCAGGACGGAGTCTCAGGCATGAGGTCCTGAGTTCAATCTCTGAAGCCTGGGTACCAGAGTGATGTCTGGTTCTTCCTCTCTCTTTCACTCAACAAGTCTCTCAAGGAATCAGTACTTGATTGGAAACATCTGGGCACAGAAGTTATTGATATTGAGTTGGCCATTAAATGATCAGCTCTAGACGTCTTCACCCAACCACCTGACCTCTTCACACCATTAACTTTTAATTGGCTGTGGAAAGGCTGACTGCAGGTTTATCTAGTTCATGTTGTGGTTGACTTTATCTGCAGTACAAGTAAGAGTGAAAATCCTATACTACCTAACCTCCATGGACTTATTTAGCATTTGAGTGACTGAGGGAAGTTTAATAGGAAGTAGGTGAGGAGGGTATCTAGGTCTAAAGAGAAACTTTCATTAGGAACTTTATGGTGTCTTTTTAGGTCTTTCTAATTGTTTGCTTCATTTCAATGCAGACTATTGTGCAATTTGACTTTAGGTATATGTTTTGCCCTAATATATGGACACATGTTCATATGCCCTATCTCACAAGACCTGTCACTGGACATCTCCATCAGGAACCACACAATAGACCCCTTTGTGAGCCCACATAGGACCTTGCCTTCAATGAGGATCAACAATGGTAGAGAATGTATCATCCTTGAAGGGAGGCTGGAGAACATACTCTAGGCTACACCTGAGGAAGATGGCTCCTGATATTGAGGCAGCTTGGAACATTCCTACTGATGACCACAGAATGTGAGCTCAGACCTACAGGGATGATGGTCACATAGGCTCCTAAGGTGAATCTGGGCACCAGGACACATCAATGGTGTCTACAGTCAACAATATCTATACAACTTCCCCATATTTGGGAGGTAAACTCTTCCCTGATCCAGCTTTCAGGTTCTTTTTCCAGCCATGACACCATCTCCCCTGACAATAACGTGGGTCCACCTGCACATAAGAGGTTAGGCTAAAAACTAGTGGAGTAATATGTCCTTTGGAGTGTAACTATAATAAGCCAACTATCTATCTTCAAAACGGAGATGTTGATGGTCATGGGATGATGTTGATAGCAGTGAGGCAGAAGATGCAGAAGAGGGAGAAGGAGGTGATGCCTATGTCTGGGCAAAAGAGGGTGAAGGAGATGTTGCTGATGGCGAGGAGGCAGAAGACACAGAGGAGTGAGAAGGAGATGATGCTGATGGCGGAGAGGCAGAAGATGCAGAAGAGGGCGAAGGAAATGATGGAGATGGTGGGGAGGCAGACTATGCAGAAGAGAGAGAAGGATATGATGAAGATGGTGGCAAGTGAGAAGATGCAGAAGAGGGAGAAGTGGATGATGCTGATGGCGGGGAGGCAGAAGACACAAAAGAGGGCAATGAAATGATGGAGGTGGTGGGGAAGCAGAATATGCAGAAGAGAGAGAAAGATATGATGGAGATGGCAGTGAGTGAGAGATGCAGAAGAGAGAGAAGAGGATGATGTAGATGGCATGGAGACAGAAGATGCACAAGAGGGAGAAGGAGATGATGGAGATGGCAGGGATGCAGAAGATGCAGAAGAGGGAGAAGGAGATGAAGGAGATGGCGGGGAGTGAGAAGATGCAGAAGAGGAAGAAGGAGATGATGGAGATGGCAGGAAGGCAGAAGATGCAGAAGAGGGAGAACTGCGTATATATATATATATAACAGCATTACTCAGCTCTGCCTTATGGTGGTGCTGGGCATTGAACCTGGGACTTTGTAACCTCAAGCATGAGAGTCAGTTTATATAGCCATTATGCTATCTGTCTACCCTTGTCTAACTCTATTTTTTTAACTTTTTAAAAAAATTATTTATTATTGCATAGAGACAATGAAATTGGGTGGAGTGGGAGATAGAAGGGAAGGCCTAGAGGTTGATATTGAGGTTCACATTTCTGCAAGTGTCAGGGCCCTGAGTATGTCCCTGGGTGCAGAGCAGAGGCAGAAAGCTGATGGTTCTTGCTTCCTCTGTGACACTGTAGACCCACATATCTCACACCATAGAAGTTCCCTCTTTCCCATCCATCCACATTCTCTCTTTTAATATTTTTTAAACTGTTCATTTAAAAAATTATTTATTTGAAGTCTAGGCCCATCAAGTCTGTGGGAATCTCACGACTCCAGAGTTAGGGCCCCAGCTGATGGGGTGGTCCGATAGTGACTAAAGAGTCATCATTAAAGTAGGCCAGTCTCTGGCCTTATTCAGCTTTTGCAGTTCTTGCTTTGATAAGCTTAGCTTTGGAGTGACTGAGGGAAGTGGAATAGGAAGTAGGTGAGGAGGGTATCAAGGTCTAAAGAGAAACTTTCATTAGGAACTTTATGGTGTCTTTTTAGGTCTTTCTACTTGCTTGCTTCATTTATTGACTCACTGCAGACTATTGTGAAATTTTACTTTAGGTATATGTTTTGCCCTAATTTATGAACATGTGTTCATATGCCCTATCTCACGGGATCTGTCACTGGCCATCTCCATCAGGAACCACACAATAGACCCCTTTGTGAGCCCACATAGGATCTTGCCCTCAACGAGGATCAACAATGGTAGAGAATGTTCCATCCTCTGAAGAGAGGCTGTACAACATACTCTAGACTATACCTGAGGAAGATGGGTCCTGATATTGGGGCAGCTTGGAACATTCCTACTGATGACCACAGAATGTGAGCTCAGACTTACAGGGATGATGGTCACATAGGCTCCTAAGGTGAATCTGGGCACCAGGACACATCAATGGTGTCTACAGTCAACAATATCTATACAACTTCCCCATATTTGGGAGGTAAACTCTTCCCTGGTCCAGCTTTCAGGTTCTTTTTCCAGCCATGACACCATCTCCCCTGACAATAATGTGGGTCCACCTGCACATAAGAGGTTAGGCTAAAAACTAGTGGAGTAATATGTGCTTTGGTGTATAACTGTAAGAAGCCAACTATCTATCTTCAAAACGGAGATGTTGATGGTCATGGGATGATGTTGATAGCAGTGAGGCAGAAGATGCAGAAGAGGGAGAAGGAGGTGATGCCTATGTCAGGGCAGAAGAGGGTGAAGAGATGATGCCGATGGCAAAGAGGCAGAAGACACAGAGGAGTGAGAAGGAGATGATGCTGATGGCGGGGAGGCAGAAGATGCAGAAGAGGGTGAAGGAAATGATGGAGATGGTGGGGAGGCAGATTATGCAGAAGAAAGAGAAGGATATGATGGAGATGGCGGCGAGTGAGAATATGCAGAAGAGGGAGAAGAAGATGATGTAGATGGCATGGAGGCAGAAGATGCAAAAGAGGGAGAAGGAAATGATGGAGATGGTGGGGAGTGAGAAGATGCAGAAGAGGGAGAAGGAGATGATGGATATGTTGGGGAGTGAGAAGATGCAGAAGAGGGAGAAGGAGATGATGGATATGTTGGGGAGTGAGAAGATGCAGAAGAGGGAGAAGGAGATTATGGAGATGGCAGGGATGCAGAAGATGCAGAAGAGGGAGAAGGAGATGATGGAGATGGAGATGGCAGGAAGGCAGAAGATGCAGAAGAGGGAGAAGGAGATGATGGAGATGATGGGGATGCAGACGATGCAGAAGAGGGAAAACTGCATCTTCAGCCTCCCAGCAATCTCCATCATCTCCTTCTCTCCCTTCTGCATCTTCTACCTCCCTGCCATCTCCATCATCTCCTTCTCTGTCTTCTCCATCTTCTGCCTCCCTGCCATCTCAATCATCTCCTTCTCTCTCTCTTCTGCACCTTTTGCCTCCCCGCCATCTCCATCATCTGCCACTCCCCACTCATATCCAGAATGATAGGTCTGACAGGGTCAGCACCCTAGAAAACTCTCTTCAACGAAGAAGATTTCTGGGAGTGGGTCTTGGCAACCTAAGCAAATCTAAATTGTAAACTCTGATTATTGTTTGCATTATGTACATGATAATGATGCCGTGTAATCAGGGACAAACAGCCCTGTTCCCAGATTAGATACAGATAAACAGGAAATGAGGTAGACAAAGTTATGGGTCATCAAATACATAAAGTTTTAGGAAAAAATTTTCATAATACTTACTCACCTCCTCTTATGAAATATGTTAAAACTCTACCTAAGATACTGTCTGCTAAGCCTGTTACTCAGAAATGCATCACCCCATGAAGTACAACATTACTGTGTAAAACTGCAAGGCTATCTAATCAAGAAATGAGCTTTGTTCCAGATATTGTTTATGTAAGACTGAAGGATATATAAACTTTTACTTGCTAAATAAAACTTGAGTTCAGATTCACCATCCAACAGAGTGAGGTGTATTCTGTTCTCCCCTGTGCTGACTCCTGACCCATCCAGGTGGTCGCCTTCAGAGTTCCCTGATCCTTCCTGCTGCTCTTCCACTGTAGAGGTCCGTCGAAGGTGGCGCCCAGAACAGGGACATGAAGGAAGACCTACCAGGTAAGACGACTGTCAGAATTGTATTTTCTTGGTCAGGATAAGGACCCTGCCGGTTAAGGGAGCTGCAGTCCCGCTGCTTAGGGGAAAAGAAAGAGCAGTTTCATAGGAAGTGGGAAGCTAAGAGAAGAATTAGAATGGATCAGGAGTGCTCAAAGAATGAGGAGCTCTTCCTCTCTGTACTGCAGTAGATGCTGATGGGCAGAGGAATCAAGGTACCCCATAAGCAATTAAGACAGTTCCTAGCCTTTATTAAGAAGAGTAGCCCCTGGTTCCCCAAAGAGGGGACCTTGTGTCTTGAAGACTGGAAAAAGGTAGGAAAAGAAGTAGGGAGTTATTTGGGACAGATCCTCAAGAAATAATAGTCCCATATGACAAAGCTCAAGTAGATACATTATATCAATTGGAAGATGACTGGGTGATCTCTCTTTCAGGATTTATAGCATCTCTGGGATATCATTATCCTAGCCACCCTCTGATTAAAATTGCAAAAGAAACAGACTTAATTTTCTCTAGAATTTGCACAGAAAATTTATGACAATCCTGCCTTACAAACCTTATGAGAATTAGAAGAATTGACCAGGCCAAAGAGATTCATTGCTGCTCTGATACTAGGCGTCACAGCACTAATTGCTCTGGTCACTTCTGTTACAGTTTCCTCATTGGCTTTGGTAAATCAGGTAAATACTGCTCACTATGTTAATCAATTATCTCAAAATATTTCTTATAGCCTAGCAGTACAGCACACTATAGATAGAAAACTAGATAGAAAACTGAGTGCTTTAGAAGATGTGGTCTTAACACTGGGTCAAGAACTGCAAAATATTAAATATCAGATTCTGACTCGATGCCACTCCAACTACAAAGCTCTGTGTGTGACTCCTTTACCTTATAACCAATCTCTCCCATGGAATAAAACACATTAAATAAAAAAGAGGGAGATGTGGCGCCCCGTGCCTTAACGCCCTGTGGAGCTTGACAAGGTCAGCTGCCACGGCCATGAGGATGACAGACTTCAAGGAAGCTGCATCCCTGGGAATGTGCTATGACGCCGCAAAGGGCTGATGATTGTAACTTTTCAGAAGCAGCCCCTATGCATGATAAATCCCCTAAGACTAGAAGATGGCACCCCCCACACAAACATAATAAACCTATAAACCCAAAAATTATAGCTCCCACGGTCATGACTGACCACGGCCCTGCTTACAAAATAGGTGACATTTCTCATGATTAATATCAACTATTTATAGAATTTGAATGAGGAATCATCCACAATATGGTCATGATCCATCAGCTGTTACTAGGCATGCACTCATAAGACTCATGCTCCAAAAATCCTAGCCAAAAGAATTTGCAGGACAAACAATAAAGTCACTGATAGGCCAGCTGATTATACAAATGTCCAGAGAAAAACAAAATAGTGCTGCATGTACAGTACAGAGCAGGAACTATGATTCTAGGCAAAACCTCAAACCCCGATGCTTATTTTTTGCTTTCATTTTGTACCAATGTTTATGTAACTGTGAAACTGTATAAAAACAGAAGTTCTAATCAAGTAAAATTGAGTTAAGTTTTTAAGAGAGTTTTATGTCTAAATGGACCAAAAAAATGTTCTGGTTAAAACCTTTTCACTTTGAAACTTAAGAGATTCTTTAGATCTTACTCATGAGTTACTTTTGCTTTCACAGTGACTTGTTACTTCTGATATAGTTGTTACTGAGATAACTCCCCTATTTAGAAAGACTACAAAAATTATTATCAAATAATTTGCTTTTGAGAGAATAGATTCTACTTGTCAAACTTTAATTAGTTCTTTTAAAGAGTCAGGCCCACATCCTCCATAGCCTTGGCTGCTGCCACTGCCTTCTCCATCACACCCCCATGAGGGTGAGAGAGAGAGAGAGAGAGAGACAGAGAGAGAGAGAGAGAAAGTGGCAAAAAAGAGGATGGAGGGGAGAAAATTCCTTTCCAGCCTTTGCTTCAGTTTCTCATCACTGGGGCCAAAAAAGCACCATTAACAAACCCCTGGTTAAATAGAAAGGTTTGCTGATAGACAATTCGTGTGCTTTTGAAAAACAAAAAGGGGGAGACAGGACCACAGACTCCACATAATATCCTTAATAGAGTACTCTTTACCATTAATATTTTAAATTTGGATGCACAAAGAAAATCTGCCAGTGACAGGTTCTGGAAAACCATAACTAAGAGTGGATATGCACTGGTTAAATGGAAAGACCCCCTGACAGGGTCCTAGAAGGGACCAGATCCCGTCCTCATATGGGGACGAGGGCATGTCTGTGTTTTCTCCTGTTCAGATAATGAAGCCCGCTGGCTACCAGAAAGGTGCATTCAGCAAGTGGAAGAAAAGGAGACAGAATGCCTGAGAACGGAGGAACCTGAGAGAGATGGTGACCGGCATAGAAAAGATGACATTCTGCTAAACACATAAGATGAGAACAGAACACTCATTTTGATTTTGAAGAGATTAGCTCTGATGTGCTCATTTGCCTTCATACCAACAATGCCACTAACGTTACTGGGTGTTTGGAACTTCAAAGGACCTGAGGAGACCTCTACGCCTGCCACAAAGCAGCACACTTGACAGATACAACAGCTGATCCAGCAAAAGACTTCAACAACTCCCTCTAATTTAAATAGTAACAAAAAGATTTTTTAGATTTTAAAATTGATGATGTTGAGATACATAAGACTTAATGATGCTTAGAGTAAATTTTCTGTTATTCCCTTTCCTCTTTGTGTTAAGTTTTTAAGAGAGATAAAACTAAAAGAATGTTACAGTAAGGTGAAAGTAAAAAGAAAACTAAAGTGAAATTAGAAAGAGGCTCTGATAAATGAGGTTTGATGTAAATAAGATGTGTGGGTAAAAGTAAGTGAACTTGTGTGGATAAGAGTAAGTGATTGTGTGGGTAAGAGTAAGTGAACTCATTGGCTGGGGGTTGGTAAACTTTCATATATGCAGGAGTTGGCCAGGGAGGAGTCCCCATGCTTTGCAGCAGAGGATTTCTTTAGATGGGTTAAACAAAGAAAAGCAGTCAGATTTAGAAGATGTGTGGGTAAAAGTAAGTGAACTTGTGTGGTTAAAAGTAAGTGATTGTGTGGGTAAGAGTAAGTAAACTTCTGTTGGCTGGGGGTTGGTAAACTTTCATATGTGCAGGAGTTGGCCAGGGAGGAGTCTACATGCTTTGCAGCAGATTTCTTTAGATGGGTTAAGATAAAATCATTTCACTTAATTCTATAAGTTGGATCCATTAACTTATCATGATTGGAACTGTTACTCTAGTACTAATTTTTGTTCTTTGTTCACCAGTCGTCCTCAGATTCCTGTTGAGATCCCTCAAACAAGTCCAGACAAAAAAATCATCTCATTAAATTATTATCAAATAAATTAAATAAAAACGGAGGAAATGCCATGCCCCACTCAACTCCAGAATGATGGGTCTGACAGGGTCAGCACCCAGGAAAACTCTCTTCAAGGAAGAAGAATTCTGGGAGTGGGTCTTGGCATCCTGAGCAAATCTAAATTGGAAACTCTGATTATTGTTTTCATTATGTACATGGTAATGATGCTATGTAATCGGGGACAAACAGCTCCTGTTCCCAGATTAGATAGAGATGAACAAGAAATGAGGTGGACAAAGTTATGGGTCACCAAATACATAAAGTTTTAGGAAAAAATTCTTAATAATATTTACTCACCTCTTCTTATGAAGTATGTTAAAACTCTACGTAAAATACTATCTTCTAAGCCTATTACTCAGAAATGCATCACCCCATAAAGTATGACATTACTGTGTAAAACTGCAAGGCCATCTAATCAAGAAATGAGCTTTACTTTCTGTATTCAGATATTGTTTATGTAAGACTGAAGGATATATAAACTCTCACTTGATAAATAAAACTTGAGTTCAGATTCACCCTCTAACAGAGTGAGGTGTATTCTGTTCTCCCCTGCACCGACTCCTGACCCACCTGGTGGTCGCCTTTGGAGTACCCTGATCCTTCCTGCTGCTCTTCCGCTTTAGTGGTCCGTTGCAGTTTTCTCTTCTGATCTTGCCAAATATTAATTTTTAATATATCTCTGAGCTTTCATTACATTCTGAAGATATTACATAACTGTAAATAGAAATTCTTTGTAGTAGAAATTTTATAAACACTTCTGTATGAACCTCTGTAGGCTTTTCAGACTTTGGATTTTTTAATATTAATAATTAATAATGACTAACAAGATTGTAAGATAACAAGGATACAATTCCATACAGTTCCCACCACCAGAGTTATGTGTCTCATATCCTCTGTTAGAAACTCCCTATTCTTTATCCCTCTGGGAGTATGGATCAAGATTCTTTATGGGGTGTGGAGGGTGGAAGGTCTGCCTTCTCTAATTGCTTCTCTGCTGAACATGAGTGTTGACAGGTGGATTCATACACTCAGCCTGTTTCTATCTTTCCCTAGTGGGGTAGGGCTCTGGATGGGTGAGACTTCAGGACACATTGGTGGGATCATATGCCCAGTGAATTCAGATTGGAATCATAGTAGTGACTAAAACTTGGTGGCTGAAAGACAGTAAGGCATAAAGCAGGAAAAATTGTTTAATAAATAGGAACCCAAATGAAGTAATAGAGCAGATGAGGTTAGTGCTCTTCATGTGGGAAGAAACTAAAAAGTCTACTTTAGTTATGTTCCAAGGGGCCCATGACTTAGTAGTTTTTACCTGAGCCTGATAGTTCACAGGCAGGGATTTTCTAGTAAGCATCTATCATCAATTGTCTTAAACTGACATGAGGAAACTAATATTAAAGTGAAAAATAAAACAACAAAAATCTAACTGTATTTTTGAATATGTTATTATTGTTATCATTGGAATTTCCCCAACCCAAGTTGACTTTGTCAGTCTGAATTTTCAGAGAGACATAGAGAGGAAAGATGCCCTAGCACTGAAGCATCCTCCAAGATGGTGGAAACCAAGCTTGATCCTGGACTCTGCATGTGGCAAAACAGTGGTACTTTCTCCGCTATGAGCACTTAACCTGCTGCACCATTGCCTGACTCCCAACAGTGGTACTTTCTAGTCAGCCCATTTTCATAGGTTTTGTTGAAAAAAAAAAGTAAGAACTATCAGGGAATTATGTAATAAAGCACCAGTTTTACTAGGTACATTAAAAACTACAATGGAAAAATAGGAAAGAAAATGTTAGCTAGACAAGTGTCAGGAGCCATTAGCTGTTAAACTTTGTTCACCAGTACAAGTTCCAGAAGAAGATAGAGATGAATAAGAAAAAGGAAGGTGTGAGGCTATGTGTAAACTTGATAGAGCTTAGGGAAAACTCCCCCATCCTTGGATGAAGGTCTGAGAAGATACCCCCTTGTCAGTCTCTCTCAACCGAGATGAGCAAAGGGGAAAAACAGTCTCTCAGATTTAGTTCTTCCCTTTCGGACTCTCAAGCCCACAGAAACCTCACTGCCTCTCCCCACTAACTGCAGGCCACATGGCTGCCTGCTTTAAGGTTCATTTAAAGTTCACATCGTCACCCAGAGTTCACACAATCACCTTACTTTTGATCTCTAGAGAAAGCATACTCCATCAAACACCTCCTTGACTTCAGTCAGTGAAACTCCAAACATTTCCTTATAGCCTTCTGATACCTATCAAGCTTGTCTATCTTCTCTCTATGTCACCCTGCTGGTTTAACCCCTATGTTTCTCATAAATACCTTTGGATAATTAAGCTGCTTGCATCATGGAGAATAATTGTCTTGACCTTTATGTATTTTACCAATTCCTGTCATACCAGCCCCCTACCGTAGGGGCAAACTGACCTTTAAGAAACCTGTAATTTCTGACATGTTTGAAATATGTTCTTTGTCTGAATTCCTATTTAAACCTAAGTCTGTCTGCCATTAAATGAGAATGCCTCAATTCTCCCCAGTGCCTCTTGTCTCTATTTCGCATCGTCTCTTGAATGAGTGAGGGAGAACCGGTCAGTTTACCTTCAATGCTGGACTTCACCTCACGGGAGTGCCAGCAGGAAGGCAGGAAGGAGTGAAGAAGAGGCAAGAGGCAAAAGACAAAAACCAGAAAAAAAAATGAGAGAGAGAGATGAAATTTCCACCAGATGCTTATACCATTGTACCCACAATCCGTCTCTACTCTATGTCCTTTGCTGCCAGCCATGAGGTTACATAGGCTCCTGTGCTGACCATAGGCCTTAGACCAAATCTATTGGATCTAATGTTAACAATATTTACATACTTCCCCCATATTTGTGAGCTACTCTCTGCCCTGATCCGGCTTTCTCGTCCTATTTCCAACTCTGACACCATCTCCCCAAACAATATCTTTGCCCCACCTGTAGGCCATTGGGCTCAGGCCAAAATTATTAAAGGCATGGGACCCTTGGTTTATACCTAAAATATACCTACTGGCTTTTTCCAAAATGGAGACCCCAAATCTCATCTTCTATATTCTTGCCTTTAGATTCCTGATTATTGAATAATTTGTTCTGCTTTATATTTAAAAGATTTTTCAGCCACAAAGTTGCAGATGCCAACCTGACTTCTCTGGGTAGAGGACCTCACCGATGAACCTTGGAACCCCATCTCTCCAGATCCTCACCCCACTAGGGAATGATAGAAATGGTCTGGGAGTATGTATCAACCAGGCAATACCCATGTTCACTGGAGAAGCAATTACCATAGCCAGATCTTCTGCACGCTATAATGATCCTGGGTCCATACTCCCAGAGGGATAAAGGATAGGAAAGCCTTCAATGGAGTGGATTATATACAGAACTCTGGTGGTGGGATTGTGTCTCTCTTATCATATGGTCTTGTTGATCATTATTAAATCAATTTAAAAAAGAAAGAAATTTCATGTAAAATCCTCTGGCTTTCAATACTTTGTCTTAACAATGGATTTAAACTTATGTTTACACACACCATGCTCTAGGATACAAGGACAGAAGTGAAAATACATTTCTTAAGAAGCATGATTTAGAGGGGTCCAGGTGGTGGTGCACCCAGTCAAGCATACATATTGCCATGTACAAGGGCTCCGATTCCAAACTGCTGTGCTCCCCACCTGTAGGGGGGATGCATCCCAAGTGTTGAAGTGCAGGGGGCTGGCCCCAGTGACAGTTATTCAAGGTCCTCTGAAGGGAAGGGGAGTCAGCAAAGAGAAATGAAATGAGTGATGCATCAGCTGCTTCAGCTTCAGGGGAAAGGCATATCTGCCTCTGTCTGCAGAGGTTTATTTAAGTACTTTTTGCCTGGATACAGATGGCATCCCATGTAATTGTTTTTTATTAATATCAAGGATATAGTTAACATCATGTAAGACTATTTGTATTAACATTAAAAATAACTCTAGACATTATTATTGTTATAGGCATGTTCTCCTTGAGCATTTCTGCTGAAAAGGAAGCACATACCATGGGGACTGTCTTCTTGCTAACCTTAGCATATATGAGAGTTCACTAACTTTTACCTACATGAAAGTTTACTAACTTCTACCCATAAACCCTTATATTAGCTATTTAACTACACATCCTCTCTCTGTAGATCATAGATACCTGTAAGGGAAGCAGGGGTCTGTGGATGAGGGTAATAGGGCCTTCTTATTACTACTTCACCGACAGGTGAAAACCACAGTCTGTCGCTCATACTATAAGCCACCTGTAATTCTGGCTATTGGTCTAAGTCCAGATAAATGAGAAGCTGTAGTGGTGACAAGTAGCTCTTTTTCTGAAATCCTTTCAATGGGTACAGCAACTTCTGCTCCTAGGCCATTTTTGGTCTTGTCACATTCACTGCCATAATTTCTGTCACTATGTACTTTCCCCTAGGGAACTCTTTCTATTGTCCCCAGGTATATTAGTGCATTTTCAATATAGCCAATAAGTCCTCAAATTATCAATGTAATTAAAAACAAATAGCTTCGGTTTAGTCTGTAACTTTCCACTCTGCAATAGGTTCCAGCCTGTTTGGACTTTGTCTGGCAACAGACATGACTTCACCTCCACCATTACACACAAAGGATGAATAGTTTCAGTTCAGTCCTGGCTTGCTCAGACTTTCACAGCAGCCCTGACGTTGCCTCCACCACTGAAGCAGGTCTCCAGGTGCCTCTCTCTCTCTCTCTACATCTCTATCTTCCCTCTCCCTTCTCAACCCATCAATAAAAATAGAAGGGAAAAATGGCTGCTGGGAGAGGTGGATTCCTAGTGTTAACACTGAGACCCAGGTAAAAAGCATGGTGACAAAAAAAAAAGTCTACAGACTTATCCATATATGTAGAACCAAGGACTACAGACGCTACCAATACTTTTTAAAAATGGAATCAAGGGGCAGGAGGTAGTAGGAGTGGTAGCTTATCTATTAATACCGACCCCAAAGGATACATTTTTCTTAAAATAATATTACATTTCTTTATTTTCTTTGATAGTGTACAGAGAGAAATTGAGAGGGGAAGGGAAATAAGAGAGAAAAATAGAGATAGGTACAGCTCTGTTTCACCACTGACGACGTTTCTACCCTGAGGGTGGGGATGGGAAGCTTGAAGCCCAGCCTTTGCCCATGGAAAAAGGTGCATTCCATCAGAACTGCAGCTGTCAAGACTTAGGGAGTCTTTCAGCAGCATTTTTCTCAGTATTTCTTTACCAGTCTCTAAAGGGAGAGCACTGTCTGCCCTGTGGGAGGATGTGTCCAGAGGGAGGAGTCAGAGGGAAAGGACACAGACACAGGCAAGTGAAGGAGGCACTGTCACTTTATTAGCATCCTGATGGGCAGGGACTGGGGCTTTAGTTGGCAGCTATGGTCTGCTGAATCCAGTTCACGAAGTTGCACACCCTGGTGTAGACTCCAGGCTTGTTCCTCTGGGCACAGCCGTAGCCCCAAGAGACAACTCCCTGCAACTCTCCATTGCAGACCACAGGACCACCAGAGTCACCCTGGGAAGGAGCAAGGCAGGACCAGCATGATCATGAGGGAGAGACAGGAGGGGAAGTGTCACTCACAGTTAGTGCTTTAAAGTCATTCCTCCTGCTGGCTCTGATAACCCCTCCACCCCAAGGTACCCTGATGTCCACAAGAGAGGAGGGGCCAGGTCACACTGACTGCACTTGCTCACTTCTCCAGGAACTCTGTTAGGAGCAAGGCCAGCTCCCCTCTGCCCTGGCCTTGGAGCTGTGCTCTGGGTTCCCAGGCCAGGCCAAGCAGTGTGTGGACAGTCTCAGCATGAGGAGGGATGCAGTTCCTTACCTGGCAGGAGTCCTTGCCTCCCTCCAGGAAGCCAGCACACACCATGTTGTCAGTGATCTGCCCAGGGTAGGAGGCCTCACACTGGGCCTGGCTCAGCAGGGGAGCATTCAGGCACTGCAGCAGGTCAGGGTAGTTGGCTGTGAGGGGCAGAGAGAACACACAGAGAGGTGGCTGAGCCCAGGAAGGGGAACAGGAACCCAGAAGCAGGACTGGCAGCAGCCCTGGTAACACCCTGAGCAGCAAGCCCCAGCAAGGGCCAATGGAGGGCACTTCTCATGCTGCTTGTGACTCAGTTTCTCACCAGGAGTGACCCCAGCAAGTGCTCTGCATTGCTCCTGCCTATTGTAAAGGTCATGCCATCAGGCTCCCTCTCTGTGGGCCCTGCAAAAACCCTTGCACTGAGCAGGCTCTGGACAGTATTTACAGACAGAAGGAAAGGAGGGTTCAAGCTCCGGAACTCGTGTAATTCTCGTGACAGAGGGGATGATGGAGGCTAGCAAGTAAGCTTCCCCACTCACTGCCAGAGCTCAGGGTGTTGCCCCAGCCAGAGATGAGGCACTGGGTGCCAGCAGGAGCACAGGAGGAGGGCAGAGAGATGGCAGACACCCGGGAGCTGAGGACGGCAGGGGTGGACAGCTTGATCAGCATGATGTCGTTGTCCAGGGTCCAACTGTTGTAGCCGGGGTGGCGGATGACCTTGTCAGAGTTGATGAACTGCTCGTTGCCCTCCAGGACCTCGATGTTGTGCTCTCCCAGCCTCACCTGGATGCGGCTGTGGGGAAGGAAGCAGGAGGAGTCATGGTCTCTGTGGTCCCATGTTTCCAGCTCCTGGGTTCACTAATGGCCCATGCACATCAGTGGGTTAGGGTAATAGGGTGAGTGTGAGCCTTGAAAGTTCCCTTCTAGGGGCCAGGCAGTGGTACATCTGGTTAATCACACATAGTACTAAGCACAAGGACCTACACAAGGATCCAGATTCAAGCCTTCAGCTCCCCACCTGCAGGGGGGGCACTTCACATGTGCCAAAGCAGGTCTGTAAGTGTCTGTATTTCTCCCTCTCTATTTCATCCTCTTCTCTCAATTTCTCTTTGTTCTAGCCAATAAAATGGTAACATGGCTACCAGGAGCCATGGATTCATAGTGTAGGCATTGATTCCCAGCAATAAATGTCTTTGCCATCCTAGCCTCTTCATATAAGCAGACTTGACAACTGCTTCTGTTCTCATTGTTCTCATCACACTGTCCTTCAACTCCAACTTAACGATTCTTGCAACTAACTAAGCTCTCCTGAGGTTCCTGGGCAGAGAGTAGATTTGATGATCAGGGTCCAGCACTTACGATTTGTAGCAGTGGGCTGCGGACACCACCCACTGGTCATTGATGAGGGAGCCTCCACAGAAGTGGTAGCCAGAGTTCAGGGACACCTGGTAAGGAACAGAGTTCTCCTGGCAGGTGTAGCCTCCGACGATCTTATCATCATCATCACTGGGGAAAGCGACTTGAATGGAGAGAAGAAGAAGAACATTCAATGCGACATAGAAAAATTCTCAGTCCTGGAACTGAATCATTGGAATTAGCAAGCATGGTGATGGCAGATGCATCAGCCAGAGAGCACTAGACTTCTAGCAGAAACCACAGATGGGGTTGTTCTAAGTCTTCTGAGGGTCTACAGATCACATAGTGAGGCACCTGCAGGGCTATGCCCCTCCTCACTAAGGGGTAATCAACAGAAGGACCTCACAGATGCTCTTTGTGAAATTTGAAGGGCAGTTTTTCTCTGAATGCTACTCTCTTATTTACTATTGACTTTCTCTTTCTATTTGAGTTCATGTTGTCAGCCTAGGCTGATTTGACAATCTTCTGATTGTATATTTCTGACTGTACTTGCTTCTCCCATAGCTTAACCTATACAATGCGACCAAAGAGAGAAACCGCCATGCCTGTTCGACATACAAAAGGTGTGCACTATTGTTGGTTAATAACAGTGACTCTCAGCTTTGGCTGCACATTGGGGAATCTTTAAAGAAACCACTGGAGAAACTGAACATATTATTGCATATCCCATGCCCTATACTAATAGAGCCAGACTCTTATTTATTTCTTCAAGCTCCCCAGGTGCACCTACAGAGCAAAACAATTGCAATGAAGCTACCCCTGAGATACAGATACAGTTCATCCTCCAACCACCCCATCTTCATTCCCAGTCTCCAACCAACCTGTACCCAAAAGAAAGGGATGATAAAATTAGGAGTAGAGTCAGACATCCAATGAGAAATTTAAAGAGAGCCCAGAAATGGGAGGAAGGGGGAGATCATCTAGAGTACAGGTAAAACAGAAGAGATGGTTAAGAACAGAGGAATAGAAACTCTTCCAGGAGAAAGGTCAGTTGGCCTGAAGCAATGATAGAAACTCACTGGCAGCTCCCACAAAGGCGAGGATCAGGAGAGGATTCATGGTGGCAGAAGTGTAACAGGACTGGGGGCTAAGAACCTTTATACCCCCATAGGTGAGGGAGGGGTCCTAGAGGTGTAGGTGGAGACTCAGGGCTCCTCCTAGTGTAAGCACACCTGCAGCTTTTTCTTTCCCAGGGTCTTGCATCAGCTCTGCTGTATTTGGCACCTCTCTGGACTGGTGACCTACAGCAGATATGGTATTTGCTATCTAAGGGGATAGAGGGCAACTGGCTGACTCTTAGAAGTTTTCTGAGGTTAGGACAATAGAGAATTCCTAGCCCTATGTTTTAACATTGAGTCTTCTTAAGCCAAGGGGATGGATGTTAAAAAGAAGATACGTGATCTGGACCATGAGAAAACCACTAATTACATGAAGGGTGGCTTAACTACTCAGAAAAAACTGAAATCAGTTGTTGTCTTGGCTTCTAAGCTTACTTAAACCTCCATAAGAGAAAGAGAATCTTATCCAAGTACTATATCTGTAAGCGGGATATAGTACTCCCTCTCTCTCTCTTTTCTCTCTCTCTCTTTTAATAAAGTGGTAAAATTTATTTATTTTACTTTATATTTTTTATTTTATTAGTGGTTTACAAAATTATAAAAATACAGGGGTATAATTCTGTACTGTTTTCACCACCAGAGTTCTGTATCTCCATTCTCTCTACCAGAAGCTGCAGTAGTTCTCCCAAGATGGCAGATATAGGTTAACTATTATTCTTACAACTGTCTACATTTGTATATATTTCCATTGTTTCCATGGTCCTGTTTTCTTTTATTTTGCAAGTCACGTCTACACCTATTACTACTTCCAAATGCTCTTCCTTTTTCCTCTCTCTTTCTAAGTTTTAATGGAATTGGAGTTCAGAGCCCTCTGGTCATCTCTTCCCCACTGGGAGTATGGGCCAAAATTGTTTTTGGCGTGCAGAAGCTGGGATGTCTAGCTTCTGTTATTGTACTTCTGCTGGAAGTGGATGTTGGCAGGAAGAATATCCTCCTCTTAAAGATAAACATTCAGTAAGGTCCATTTCTTAACACTCACATTGTCATGAGTTCTTTTAAAGAAGATTGAGTTAGGGCTTACCTGATAGGGCATACATGTTACCATGAACAAGAACCTGGGTTTAAGTCCTTGGTCCTCACACAATGGAAGCTTTATGAGATCAGTGAAGCATTGCTGCAGGTGTCTTTCTTCTCCATATCATTACCCTCCTTTTTCTTCCTTTATCTCTTCCCCTCTCTCAAATATTAAGAAATTGGGCAGGTTGGAACCAAGGTCTTGCACATGTTAATGTGTGTTCTCAGGCTGATGCATTACTAGGTTTTCATCTTGCGTAGATCCTTTGAGATCAAGATTGAAGAATTTACATTTGAATTATCTAAAAAGTTCAGATGAGTAAGTTTTCAGCATGTAACAGATAAACTCAAGAGAACACCTCAGAAGTCTAGTATGGGAAACAGAACACGAAGTATGATGGAAGGATGAAGTAAGTGGAATTGAGAGAGAATTGTGAGGCATGTTGATATGCCTCATGGTATTGAGAAAGACCAATGAAATTTTTATTCTACCTGGAATGGCTGGAAACAGCTTTCCTCACAGCCACAACCCCATTTCTCATGACTCTACTATATCCTTCCTGAGCCTTCCTCATTTATATATTTCCACATATAATTGAAAATACTAGTAGTCTTACATTGTCCAGATTTTATCTTATAATTTGCTTTAAAATTTTTATTATTTTAATAGTTACACAATAGTTGTTTCCCAGATGATAAGTTAATAGGGTTGAAATTCCACATTACTCCCAGTACCAAAGTTCTGTGTCCACTAAAAAGTTCTGTGTCCAAAAATAACCTGTGTAGCTTTCTCAAAATCTTGGAGATCATTGGTTACTAATTATTTCAAGTTAATTTATCTAAATTCTCTATATTTCACATATGAATTAAAACATCTGGTAGCTGTCTCTTATTTCCTTCCTTCCTTCACTAAGCATAATATACATTTAGCTAGAAGGACACAGTGTCTGTTCATTTGCCAAGTAGTACTCCAGGAAGTAATTGTCCCATAACTCCTTCATTTAGTCATCTCTCATTGGGCATTTAAGTTATTTTCATATTTGACTATTATGACTAGTGAAGCTACAAATGTTAGAGTGTATACGTTCCTTTAGATTAGCTTTTCATGTCTTTTGGATAAATATCTAAGGGTGGTATTACTAGATCACAACCTTGCATCTTTTAAAAATTTTATTCCCTTTTGTTGCCCTTGTTGTTTTATTGTTGTAATTATTGATTTCATTGTTGTTGGATAGGACAAAGAGAAATGGAGAGAGGAGAGGATGACAGAAAGGGGGAGAGAAAGACAGACATCTGCAGACCTGCTTCACCATGTGTGAGGCGACACCCCTGCAGGTGGGGAGTCGGGGGCTCGAACCAGGATCCTTACTCCTTGTGCTACCACCCGACTCCCAACCTTGCAGCTTTTAAAAAGCCTTCACATACACAAACACAATGAACATGCTGATTTTCATGTGTTGAATTTATGTTTTTTTTTTTTGTCACATATGTTTTACTTGTGAGACAAGCAGGCTATTTTCTGTTGTGAGAGAAAGAGTTGGAAATGCAGAAAAGTTTCTGTCTTGCCCAGAAATACAGATATAAAATGGCAGTGTTGGTCTTAGGGATATAGGAAGATGCAAAAAAGCACAGTGTAACATTTGGGAATCACTGCAGGTGGCATCTTAAATGCCTACGGATGATTCAGCCAATGGGTCTTAGAGGACAAGTTGTACGTCCTGAGACCTCCTCAAACTTGGCACACATAGAAATTTGAATTAATCTTTTACCTGCCACCTGGTCTCAGATTCTTACCTTGCATGGCCTTGGGCACCTCTTAGCTATGTTTGAGGCATGGGTGACACATGTCTCTGTGTCCATGAGAGTAGCTGATCCACTTGTGAAGTTTCAGTAGTAGGGGCCTTTTTCTGTAACCTTACCAAATACGCATGTTGCATCCTAGCTTGTTTGGGGATAGTCATAAGAAGTCATGCTTTAAAGAACAAAGATAGCTCTGTAGGTGCTGTGGTTTCTTTCCTGCTGTCTCTGTTGTGCTGTTTGAAAAACTTGGCCTGACGGAATGAAATCCAGGTTAAAAAATTTTAAATCCCAATTTGACTTCTGGGTGGTGTGACCAAAGATTAACAGAAAACAGATAAGACTTTTTCTCAGAACAACAAATGTCTATAACTACTACACAATGAAATTCACTAACTACAACTGAGATACTAGTAGAAACACCACAGACTCAGCTGGGTGCTCATGCTCATTGTTGGGGTGAGAAGCAGCCTGGGATGAAAACCAAATACAAATAATTTAGAGCTTAGCAGGCATGGTGCTATTTTCCCTCTACAAGCAGTAGTCAAGGCAACACACAATGCAGTCATTGAAAGACAGGAATTTTTGGCATTTTCCTCCATGACCTCAGGGGCATTAACCTACTGAATCATAGGCAAGAACACATCAGAAAGCAGGGAACAGTTGTGACCAAAAAGTCTAGTTCATCACAAAATGTAAAGGTGATTTACAGGAGTTGGTGGTAGCTAAAGAGTAAAATGAGCCCTGTTTCTATGAACACAGCTACATCACAGCAACAAACCCCTGAGGCTTGGTTTCAGATTGAAGTCACACAGAGAATCCACATAAATGAAGCACATATAGGACAAAATAGCTCAAGCAAACAACAACAAAACCCTAACCCCAGCCCACACCCCTCTGCCATGTAACATATATACAAAGTGAAGCACAGAGACCCTAAAATAGCACTACTTGCTGTCTAGCAATAACTATCACAATAAAAGTTTAGAAAGAAATATTGCAGAAATAAACTACCAATACATGCCAAATCAGACAAAAATCAAACTCCAAGAAAACATAGACATAGAGAGACTACGAGAGGAAGACTATAGAAACCTCATTATGAGGACTCTCCAAGAATCTACGCATAGTATGAAGAAGCATATTCAGGGAATACAAAGGAAGAGCTTCAAACAAAGTTCTCTAAAAAACTAGAAAAAATTAAAGAAGAACTTCAATCAGAGTTCACTAAAATGTTAGGAAGTATGAAATAAAACTAAACAGTATTTAGGGAGTGAAAGATATTTTGCAGTACAAGCTCAGGTAGAGGGGTTAGGAAGTAGACTCACTAATGAAGAAGAAAGAATATCTAATATAGATGATACAGTTAACCCACATCAATTTAAAGATGTGGGGGAGAGGAAAGGTTTATAAAGAATGAAGTGATTCTCTGTGAAATCGTTGGCTCCATCAAAAGGTTGAATTTGGGAGTGATAGGAATTCCTGAGGAAGAGAACCGGATGAAAGGAGCAGAGACCATATTCAGAGAAATTTTAGCTGAAAAATTTCCTCACTTTGGCAATCCTCAGAATATATTCATTCAAGAGGAAGAGTGTACACCCAGGTGCATTAATGCAAGACCAACCTCAAGGCATAGCACTATAAAATTATCAAAACTAGATGACAATAAAACAAATTTGCAGGTTGCTAGAGAAAGTTATATACAAATGTACTATTATCAGATTTTCATTAGACTTCTATTTACAAGCCCTAGAAGCAAGGTAGTAGTGCAATGACAGATTCAATGTACATAAATATAAGGAATTCCAGCCATAGATTGTGCATGCTGAAACATTAATCTTCAAATATGAGGGGGAAATAAAGGCATTCTCAAATATCCAAAAGCTAGAGCCTTCGTCAACCCCACCATACAAGAGTTATTGAATAGAGTCCTACAAGAAAAGAGGAAAAAAATTAAAAAAAAAAAAAAAGAAACATTAAGTGAGGTTTTACGCTTATGGTAAGTAACTACAATACAAAACAAGGAACAGAGGTTTACAGAAAGCACAAGAGAAATCAGTGAGGAATTCATCACAGAAAACAACACAAATTAAAAAATAAATGGACAAAGACTCAATAATTTTAAACAAACTCAAAACAAAAAGAACGGACATATGTAAACCACATATATCAATAACCACCCTAAATGTAAATGGCCTAAATTCACTTGTAAAATGACTTAGGTTAGCTAAATGAATTAAATAACAAGATCCATCTATAGGGGCCTAGGTTCTTGAGTCAAGACCTCAGCTAAAGCTGAGTGAGGATGGTGACTCAGCAGTATGACTCCGAATCATAAATATCCTCTTTGGGACATTCAGGGTATATTCTCTAGCTGGGTCAGTAGATAATAAGAGCTTATCAGTTTACCAGTTAACGGAATTTTATGATATATATATATATATATAGAGAGAGAGAGAGAAAGAGTTAAGAACTCAGAAATGTTACAATGTAGTAACAATAATTTTCCTGACTCAGTATTATTCATTGAGGTAATCAATCAAATTTATTTATTTTTATGTTTATTTTATTTATTTTGTCCTCACCATAATTCCCCACTCTACACTGACTTTTTTTAGACATGAGCGAAATCACAACACCAAACTTACCCAGTGTCATAGTAAAGCTATGTGGTGTGCCAGGGGGCCTGAATATGGGTCTTGTGAATGATAAAAGCAGACAACATTCCAGTTTTTTTTTTTTCTAAGTACTCTGTTAACCCATTCTGGGAATCAGGCCTTGAGCCTAATGGATGAGTTTTGTTGTTGTGTTTGTTTTTTGCATCATTGATCATTGATGAGGGCTATGTCTCAGGACACTGTGTTCAGGTTCCTTCACAGAGTAAGGAGGTCTGGATATATTCTCTTCTAAGAATTAAACCCATATGCTCTAACTTTTGGCTCATAGACATCTACATAAAAAATAGTTTCAAACTGATTTCAATTATAATTCATGGTCTTTTTAAACAGTGGATGAAGAAAAATATGTCATGGGGAATAGTGCAGGTATCTCAGTACAACCCTGGTAGAAAAAAAGTTAAAATTTGAAAATTTCAGAATTTGAAAAAAAAATAAACATTTACACACAGAGACTCAAGTATGTAGCAATGTGATGGGGGAAATAACTTGAAAAAAGAAAGTTTATGCTGTCATCTAAATATTCTGTTACCCAGGTATTCTTGGGAAATCACTTGACTTCTGATATATATATATATATATAATAACAGGATATAATCTGTGGATTAATATTCAGAGAAATGTGAAGGCTATTTACTACATTAAAATTTCTTAGTTCTTAACTCTCTCTCTGTCTCTCTCTGTCTCTCTCTGTCCCTCTCTCTCTCCCTCTCTCTCTCTCTCTCTCTCTCTCTCTCTATATATATATATATATATATATATATATACCATACCAGAATATAATCTGTGAATTAATATTCAGAGAAATGTGTAGGCTATTCCTAAATTTATATTTGGGTCTCTCCTGGACTTGAGTTCTCTGATTTTTTTTTCTACCTCCAGGCTTGTTGCTGGGGTCAGTGCCTGCACAGGAATCCACTGCTCCTGGAGGCCACCCTTTTCCCCCTTTGGTTGCCCTTGTTGTTGTAGCCCTGTTGTGGTTATTATTGTTGTTGCTGATGCCACTCGTTGTTGGATAGGACAGAGAGAAATGGAGAGAGGAGGGGAAGACAGAGAGGGGGAGAGAAAGACAGACACCTGCAGACCTGCTTCACCGCCTGTGAAGCGACTCCCCTGCAGGTGGGGAGCCAGGGGCTTAAACCCATATCCTTATGTCGGTCCTTGCACTTTGCGCTGCTGCGCTACCACCCGACCTCCAGAGTTCTCGATTTTATTTTAATAAATTCATTTTAATCTGAAATCTGTTTTTTAAGTTAGCAGCACTAGATGATTTTCTTGAATATGATAGAATAGGAATCACTGAATATAGCCTTTGAATGGGAATCTCTGTGTGATGCTGAAAAATTTGGAGTGAAAATTATATACCTAGTCTGCTCATAGTTGATGGAGTAAATTTAGAAGTCTTATAACCCCACAACTCCTTTCAAATTAATTAACTTGATGTCAAGGAAGACAGACAAGATTTATACCCATAGAGAATGAAATATATCTGTGTATAGTATCTATTCTTCAAACATCATTAGACAGTGAATGGGAGATTTTCTAATAAATGAGACTTTTAATCCAAACTTGAATAATTTTACACAGTCTAATGAACTTTGTGTTCACCTTTCAGTCTCTCCTTCTTTTGTCACGGGTCCTCTTAGAGCTGTTCAAGTGACCCAGACTCTACTGGAAAGCAAGTTAAAAAAAAGTCAAGACACTCCAGAAGAAACATTCATGTGATTATTGTAGCAGTCTTGACTTATTCCATGATATGTGTATTTATGTTTCTAGATCATATTAGATCCACATCAAGCTCCATGAAGTTCAGCTTGTTGATACACCCATTAAGTCAACTGGTCTCCCTTCATTTATTTGGTTTATTAAAACTATGACTACTGTTCAGTTGAAAGGCAGCAAGTTGGCTAGTTAATTTCCAGTGAAAGTGTCTATTAAGGATCATCTTGAAAAGGCTCAACTGAGTGCTAATCATACAGGCATCAGCACAGTGTAGCTTGAGAGCCAACTGCTTCTGGTTGACTGTATTTGAGCAGGTTCTGGACTTAACTCTCTAGAACCCATGACATCTGTTCTTTTTCTCAGTCTTGGGAAAGCAGCAGCAGGACTGGCACCTGTGTTTGCAGTGACCTTTTCTTTAGATACAAAAGTTGAAGCTGTGTTCCTCTCTTTTGGAACAATTTAGTATATTTCCTTATGGAAATACTTTCTTTTACATTTAAAACACTTTTTGTGGAAAATTTTCTCCAAGAGTTAAAGAAAAAAATTGGCAAATTTGCTTCTCTTCTTCAAAAGCACAGTTACTCAATTAATTAATTTTCTATGCCACAACAAAATGCCATAGATTGGGTATCTTAAACAACAACAACAAAAAAGTTGTCTTACTGTCCTGGGAGCTAGAAGGTCACAAGACCAAGTTGTGGAAGGTAATGGTTTCTCTTGGTGCCTCTTCCCTGATATCACAGATGGCCTTCTTCTCATTGTGTCCTCACATGACTTTTTCCCTAGGAACACTGCTAGTATCTTTTTTGTGTATCCTAATGTCTTCTGGGTAGACCTTGTCCATATTGGATTAGACCCCACCTTAGTTATTTTAAATGAATTAGCTCTTTCAAGACTGTCTCTAAACACAGTCACACTCCAGGTTACCTGTCACAACACATGAACTTCAGAGGAACATAATTTAGTCTAAAAAACTCAATTGAGGGGGTCGGGCAGTAGTGCAGCAGGTTAAGCACACATGGCACAAAGCGCAAGGACTGGCTTAAGGATCCCGGTTCCAGCCCCCAGCTCCCCACCTGCAGGGGAGTCGCTTCACAGGCAGTGAAGCAGGTCTGCAGGTGTCTTTCTCTCCCCCTCTGTCTTCCCCTCCTCTCTCCATTTCTCTCTTTTCTATCCAACAACCAAGGACATCAACAACAACAATAATAACCACAACAAGACTATAACAACAAGGGCTACGAAAGTGGGGAAAATGGCCTCCAAGAGCCATGGATTCATGATGTAGGCACTGAGCCTCAGCAATTACCCTAGAGGCAAAAAAAAAGCAAACTTCAATTGATATTTCCTAAATTCTAGTCATATCCCTAGAGTATTTATTTATCTAATTGCTACCAAGGTAATTGCTGGGGCTCATTGTTGGCACTAAAAACCCATTGCTCCTGGTAGCCATCTTTTCTTTCTTTCTTTTTTTTCCTCCATTTTTAAAATTTGATAAGACAGATAGAAACTGAGAGAGGAAGACACACACACACACACACACACACATTTGCAAATCTGCTTCACCACTCATGAAGCTTCCCTCTTAAGTCTTCCCCCTTGCAGGTAGGGATTGAGGACTCAAACCCAGGTACTTGCACATGGTAACACGCCACTGCTCAGACTCCCTAGTTCTTCAAAGTTATAAGGAAATATCTATGAAGAAGACAGAAGAGGTTCTTTCCATGGAAGTTATGAAAGTATATTATACAGGAAAAAATATATGACTATAATACTGAATATATAAATACATATATAGTGATATATATATCATACACTACACAAAATTACCATAGATAATATACTCTATATTATATATTATATGTTTATGCACCTCTATATTTTATTATTGTCATGATAGTTATTGCTGGGGTTCTATGCCTGCATCAGGAATCCACCACTCCTGGCGGCCATTTTTTTCTTTTACTTTTTGTTTTCTCTTGTTTATTTTTTATCAAAGAATAATTGAGACGGATGTGGAAAATAGAGAGGGAGAGATACCTGTAGCACTGCTTCACCATTCATGAAGCTTCTTCCCTGCAGATAGGGACTAGAGGCTTGAATCAAGGCTCTTGCACTTGATATGTGTGTGTGCTCAACCAGATATACCACCACCTGGCCCCTTTATCTTCCTTTGTTATCACCTGGATAATTAATACACATTCCCAGTGGCCTCTTCCTTCCTTCCTTCCTTCCTTCCTTCCTTCCTTCCTTCCTTCCTTCCTTCCTTCCTTCCTTTTCACTTCTTTTCTTTCTTTCTTTCTTTCTTTCTTTCTCTCTTTCTTTCTTTCTTTCTTTCTCTCTGTTTTGTTTTTGTTTGGTTTTTGATAGAGATAGAGGAAAATTGAGAGGGAGGGAGGAGATGTAAAGGAAGAGGCAGAGAGACCTCTGAAACCCTGTCTCACCACTTGTGAAGCTTTCTCTCTGTAGGTGGGGACTAGGGGCTCAAACCCAGGTCTCCTTGTGCACTATAACATGTGTACTCAACCAGGTGCTCCACCACCCGACACTCACTACACTCTTCTATTTGCCAGCAGCTCCAGAGAGCACCCTGACCTGCCCCAAACACATCAAGAGGAAATGGAACTTGATCTATGGCGTAGGCGGTACTGTAGTTTTCAACACAGCCTGTTTTGCTACAGAATATTCTCTTGCTCTGACTGGGCTTTACAAGTCTGTGTAAAATCAACTGACTAGAATCACAGAATCAACCATAGGTTATGTTAACTCAAAAGTCCATGGAAGGGCCGGGCACATTTGCTTGAGCACACATGTTACTGTGCTCAACTATCCAAGTTCAAGCTCCTGGTCTCCACCTGCCAGGGTAAATATTTTCAAGTAGTGAAGCAGAACAACAGGCATCTCTCTTTCCTTCTCTTTCCCTTTATGTCTCAATTTCTCTCTGTCTCTATCCATTAAATAAATAAAATAAAACATTTAAAAAAAGAAAGTTTAAAAAAGTCCACAGGGGTCCAGGTGGTGGTACAACGGGTTAAAGCACACATAGTACAAAGTGCAAGAACCTGCACAAGGATCCCAGTTCGAGCCCCCAGCTCCCAACCTGTAGTGGAGGAGGGTCACTTCACAAGTGGTGAAGCAGGTCTACAAGTGTCTACTTCTCTCTCCCTCTCTATCTTCCCCTCTCCTGTCATTTCTTTTCTGTCTGGCCTATAAAAAAAAAAAAGAAAGAAAAATGACCATAGGAGCAGTGAATTCATAGTGCAGGCACTGAGGCCCAGCAGTAACTCTTGAGGCAAAAAAAAAAAAGTCCACTGAGATTTGTTGAGTACCACACCTCTTTCCTCTTTCTCCATGGTAGATAACAGTGTAACAGCTCATCCCTCACTTTAAAGCAATTATTCCAACATAGTCCAAACCTTTGAATTTCTCAGAATGTCTCCAATGTGACAGGTCCATGAACTCTGGTATGCACATGCCAAACAGAGACATCTGAACATATTTACCTAGTACAGTTAGTGTAATCTCATCAATGTAATACACCACTATGGTTTAAAGACAACTAAGAGCCTGCTGAACTAAGCTGACAAGGAGCAGTCAAAATATTACCTTCAAGTGAGCTGGTTAGAGGGTGTTTCTCAGCCCATTGCTTTCAGCAAAGTGCCTCTGATTGTCATTGCTGTATACTTCTAAACAGTCTTCTGGAAGAAATGACTGTCAGTCTCCTGCCAGCTCTAAAGTACTGTTCCCCATTCCCAGTACACCTCATCCCCACCCAGAGATACCCAAGCTAGAGCTGTGGTCTTTGCCAGAGTTGTGGTTTCCCCTCCGCAGTCTAGACAGGTCCTAGGGCACATCTGGATGGGAACCAGGTGCGAATGAGCAGAAATTCTTGCTCAGGGCTTTCTTGTGCTTCTGGTGCTGTGTCTCCAGAGCTGCAGAAGAAAATGCTGCTGTCTTCAAGGTTCATACTGTTCACAGTCAGAATTGAGAATGTCAGGTTTGGGCGGCTGATGGGGAATTTGTCCTTGTCAAACCCATTTACATAAGAGGCCTCAGAGCCCTGATTTGCAGCTGCCATCATTACCAGATTCTTTCCTGGGAGCTGCTGGTACCAGTTCAGGTAGGCAAGTTGGCTATCAACCTGACAGTGGATGCTCATGGAAGTTCCACTTGGACAGATGCTCCTTCTTGGATGTTGGGAGATAATAGCTCCAAACACAACATCTAGTTACAGAAAGGTAGAGAAACCATGAAGAACAAAATACAAGTATCCACACAATAGGTTTCTTCCTCTCTCTCTCTCTCTCTCTCCTTCCTTCCTGTCTCTCTCCCCTCTTTCTTTCTTTCTTTCTCTCTTTCTTTCCTTCTTCCCTCCCTTCCTTACCTCCTTTCTCTCCTTCTTTCTTTCTCTCTCTTTCTTTCTTGTTTCCTCCCTTTCCCTTGTTTTCTTTGTTTATCTCTCTGTCTCTCTCTTTTCTTTTCTTTTGCTCTAATGTCACTACAGTTCCCAAGAAGCCCTGTAGCCCTGCATCCATTTTCTTCCCCCAACTCTTATCCTATGAGGATCAATTCATTCTCTGAATACTGACCTCAGGCACTTTACTCAAGATTGGCATTGGACTCCCAAGTCCAGGAGCATAAAGTCCATACCTTGTCCCAGCAGAAGGAGCAGACACCACAGCATCTTCAGGTGACAGCCTCTTACCCTCTTTGGGAAAAGTCATTTTAAATTCACACTCAAGTTTATCTTTCTTCCCCTGTGGATAGTTCCTTCCCTCTTGCCCACCCCCCCGTCCCCCCCCCATAGTAGAGGCTTGAGTTTCTGCAAGTAAAATAAAAGGAGACAATTAGTGTGCCCCCTAGTGGAAAGTGGAACTGTGTAGAGTTGGACTCTAGGTCATTGTCCGTGGCCAGACCTGAAAAGTCACATATAAGTTTTCACAGTGATTCTGCCTCTTCATTGAGCCTTTGTATTTCAATCTACATTTTTAAATAAACTTTTCAGGTATATATACATGAGATGACAATTGGTTATTTGCTGAGTCTATAGACTGATTTGGAGAATATTTATTTTAAACATATTTATTTTTACAATCTACACATATTAAACTTTAAAGTTCTCCATGACCCACTCTTTATAGTTAACTTCTATGTCATTCTGTATTTTTTTTTTTCCTCCAGGGTTATCACTGGGGCTCAGTGCCAGCACGACGAATCCATTGCTTCTGGAGGCTATTTTTCCCATTTTGTTGCCCTTGTTGTTGCCCTTTTTGGGGTTGTTATAGTTACTGTCATTATAGCTGTTGTTGCTGCTGTTGGATAGGACAGAAAGCCATGGAGAGCAGAGGGGAAGACAGAGAGGAAGAGAGAAAGATAGACACCTGAAGACCTACTTCACTGCTTGAGAAGCGACCCCCCTGCAGGTGGGGAGCCCGGTGCTCCAATAGGGATCCTTAGCTGGTCCTTGCGCCATGTGCGCTACTACCCAGCCCCCATCATTCTATTTTTAAGAGATTTTAGTAATAGCAAGTCTCTAGTTCATATATACTTTTTTCTGATAAAAATAGAGAGACAATGCAGCACCTCAGCTTCCTTTAGATCGAAAAGGTCAGTATACTATTCAGGTAATTTACCCTGTTGGCCCTTACATAGCTTTATAAAATTTATTTTTATGTATTTTTGTATTTTTCAGTATCACTTTAAATTAAAATTTTAATAAGCCATTGTTTTTCTTTAATATGTGAAATGCAATTACTTTTTGCGCACTGGTGTCATATCCTGTCTTTAATGTATTTGCTTATAACTTTTTTTTAATAATTAGGTTTATTTGTTATTTTGTAGGTTTATTTTCAACATTTAAATGTAGACAGTTACTTAATTGTTTTTACATGCACATATTTTTTAACAAAGGAAACAGAAAATATATCTTTCCTCCAGGTGTTAAAAAAAAGTCCTTTTGTTATGGTTTGCTGTACAGTATCCAGTATCTTGTATATAGCTGTGCTGTTGGATGCTTCTAATCTACTTGGTCTAGGCTTTTGAGAAAGTCCGCATATCAAATACACAGCCTATATATTAAAAAGATTCAGTTTGTGTTTTGAAAAACTGAGACATACAACTGATTTTCCCCTTCTCATATTAATTAACTAGGGATTTATATGTCTACATTTTGCTAGGAGTGTACATAAACACCATTCCCACCACCAAAAGACTGTGACCCATCCCTCCCACCCACTCCCACCCCCCACTGGCCCAGGGAACTGCATGTCTACCCCTCACCACAGGGCTTTTACTTTGGTGCCCTACTTACAATTTGGTCAGGTCCTGCTTTTAGTTTCCCTTTCAGATCTTCTTAGTCAACTTCTGTTGATGAGTGGGATCATCCCATACTCATCTTTATCTTCTTTTAACAGAACACTGCTCAGCTCTGGCTGATGGTCTTATGGGTGACTGAATCTGGAACTTTTGGATCCTCATCTATGAAAGTCTCTTTGTATTACCATTATACTGTCTACTTCTGCCTGCTATTTCGTTTTTTTATTCTTTCTCTTGACTTGATTTTGTTCTTTTTTTTTTTAAGTTTTAGCTCTTATATGAACTTAACCCTATATATTATAATGCTTATTGATATCCTCTTGTAAAAAGTTTGCACTAAATCAAAAAATCTTTTCAGATGTTTATCTTTCTTCCCTCATACTTTTTTATGTTTTTTTTTTGTATTCCCTGGGAAAAATAGTGTCAATTAGTATTTCCGAAGGGTAGTAAATATTCTACTATAGAAGTCAACAAATGAAATTCCAGGAAGCATGGACATGGACTAATAGGGAATAGAAATCATCTCCCTCCCACACACACATACACACAACAACAAAAAAAACTACAACAATTGACCTCATATAAGTCATCAACTATAACTGAGACATCTGCAGCCACAGACACCAAGTTGTAGATGCTACCATGATTCCATCCTGATTTCTCTGGGCAGACAACCTCATTCACCTATGTGTCCTGGAACCTTGCCTCTGAGTTCTACCCCACCAGGGAATGCAGAGACAAGCTGGGGGTATGGACTGACCTGCCAATGTCCATGTCCGACAGAGAATCAATTAAAGAGGCCAAAATCCCTATCTTCTGTGCCCCCAAAAGAATTTTGGTCCATACTCCCAGTGGGAAAGAAGTGATAGGAGACGGGTAATAGGAGGGCTCCGAACTCCAGCTCCATCTGAACTCTCTCAGGAGAGAAAGGAAGAAAAAGGGAGCAGCATTTGGATGTAATAATAGTTTCATAAGTGGCTTTGAGAGGAAGAGAGGACTGTACGGGCAATTATGTACGTACTTAGAAAGGTGGTTGTAGAGACGACCGTTAACCCATGTCTGCAACCTTGGGAGAAGAGCAGTGGTTTACAGTAGAGGGACTGAGGGTTCAGAACTTTGGTGTGGGAATGGTAGGAATGGAATTATACCTTTTGAAGTATAATTTTATAAATAATATAAAATAAATAATAAAATAAAATTAATAAGTAAAAATAAACAAATGACTCCTCTAGAGGATGGTGGGTACACATATTTACTTTTTTAAAAGATTCGTTTATTGGGGTCAGAGGATGGCACATCTGGTAGAGTACATACTTCACCATACATAAGAAAATGGGTTCAAGTCCCCTGCCTCTCCTGAAGGGGGGATGCTCACAAGTAGAGAAGTAGTTCTGAAGAGTTCTGTCTTTTTTTCTCCCTCTGTATTCTACATCCCCTCTCTCAATTTATTTTGGTATTAAAAAAAAAATCATTGGGATAATGTATTTGTTGTGTGGGAACAAAGGTACAGTGATAACCCAGGTGGAAATAAAGCAAAAAAGATTTATTTATTAACACTAAAGAGGAAAGAGAGAGATGGAGAATAGGAACATGGAATTCCATAAATTAAACTCAAGATCAGTTCTGTAACCGCTTTGCCATTTCTAGGCTGAAGTTCTAGACATTCTTATCATTTGCAACATAGTATATGCTCTTTCAGAATATGCTAATAGAATATTATTGACAGTTTAGATACCCTGGAATGATTTTTATCAGAGATTTTTTTTCTTACGAATTGAATGAACAGAGTTTACATTTCACTTAGCTTCTTTCAAATCAGCAGGTAAATAATCATTTATCCGGTTAAGGCAAATCAATTAGCATATCTGATCATCTACTCATCCACAGAAAGCATTTGGGATGTATGAGGGCTCTCTAGTATATGGTATAACAAATATTGAGAAAAGCATCAAATACGTAATAAGAGAAAGTAGAATAGGACACGAAGGGGCTTGGAGCTGGGTCCTTGCACACTGTAATGTGTGTGCTTAACCAGATGTGCCACCACCAGCCCCTCACTTTGTCTTCTCTCTGAGCACATCTTCAGTCCAAATTTGCTTTTTAAATAAAGACACTACTCAGGTTAGGGAAGGGAATTTTAAATGATCTCAACATTATTTACATTTATTTATTTTAAACAATTAATTTATTAAAGACAGAACCAGAGTACCATCCTGGGCTGCTGGAGGCTGAACTTAAGTCTTTACACATTCTATCACAGAATCACCTTCCCTGTTGTTTATCTACTTTTTAAAGACATCATCTCCAAATATAGCCACATCCAGAAGCACTGAACATTAGAACTGTAACCTAGGAAAGTTAAAGGGACACTATTGAGCTCTTAATACAAGCTGCCCCAAATATCTGGACTACTGAGTGTCCAAGGGGCTTTTTAATTTTTTTTTGCCTCCAGGGTCATTGCTGGGGATCGGTTCCTGCACTACAAATCCATTGCTCCTGGAGGCTATTTCCCCCCCTTTGCTGTCCTTGTTCATCATCGTTGTTATTATTATTGTTGTTGTTGCTGTCATTGTTGTTGGATAGGACAGAGAGAAACCAAGAGAGGAGGGAAAGACAGAAGGGGAGAGAAAGATACCTGCAGACCTACTTCACCACTTGTGAAGCAACTCCATTGCAGGTGGGAGGCCAGGGGTTTGAACCGGTATCCCTATGCTGGTCTTTGCACATTGCGCCATGTGTGCTTATCCCACTGCACTACCAAACAACACCCCCAAGGGGCTTTTCTAGGAAGAAACACAACACAGAGCTATGCATGGCTGCACTGAAACCCAGGGTGAGAGATTCCTTCAGGCATTCTCTGTGCAATGTGTCACTTATACCACTTCTACACGTCATGGGGAGTCAGTGTCCTCCACACGTTCTGGTTCTTCTACAAGGAGTGTTTCTGTGAAGAAGTTCTCTGAAATTTGGAACCATCTACACTCCCATCTCCCAGTTTGTCTCCAACTACAAAAATGCTATACATTTCTCTATAAACATCAGATAGAATAAACATGGTGTTTGTTAAGTTGAAGCTGAACTTGTATGGGTGAGTTATGTCAGAAATATTAATACTGAAAGAGGTGTTTCACTTTAAGGCATAATAGTTTGTAAAAGGGAGTAGGGCAGTAGCGCAGCGGGTTAAGCGCACGTGGAGCAAAGCACAAGGATCAACATAAGGATCCAGGTTCCAGCCCCTGGCTCCCCACTGGCAGGGGAGTCGTTTCACAAGTGTTGAAGTAGGTCTACAGGTGTCTATCTTTCTCTCCCCCTCTATGTTTCCCCCTCTTCTCTCCATTTCTCTTTGTCCTATCCAACAATGATGACATCAATAATAACTACAACAATAAAACAACAAAAGGGAATAAATAAATATAAAAAAATTAAAAATTAAAAAAAAGTTTGTTAAATACAAAATTTGGGCCATAGTCTCTCTCTCTCTCTCTCTTTCTCTCTTTCTCCCTTTCTCTCCCTCTCTCCCTTCTCTCATCAACATGGTTGCTGCTGAGGCTCTAAGACTGCACAATTCCCAGTGGCCATGTTTTTAATTATGTGATGGGACAGAGAAAAACTGAGAGGGGAGTTGGAGATACAGAGGTTGAGAAAAAGAGAGATACCTGCAGCATGTCTTCACTGCTCATGAAGCTCCCCCCACCTCCCACCCCCTCAGGTGGGAACTGAGGGCTTGAATCCAGCTCCTTTCATGCCATCACCTGGCCCCTGTCCATAGCCTCATAAGAGATATGGTGTGAATAAGAGGTGAGCTTTCCACAGAAGTAAATCTTCTGTGAGGGTAAGATGTGACATTAGCAAGGCACTTGATATGTTGATGGAGCACATGTAGAAACTCCATGCTGTTGCAGGTGAGGGTGATTGGAAACAAGAGTGAATGAGAGGACATGCAGGTCGGTGGGCCCCTGAAGAGAGCTTCAAACTATGATTCTGGTGTGTTCTAGGGAGGAAGAAGTTCCCTAGAGGAGCTGGTGGAAGGGATTCTGAATTGATACCAGGTGGCCAAATGACCTCAGTTATAGAGGGAATTTAAGACACAAGAAAAAAAAGGCAAAACACAGTGAAAAAAAAAATGGAGTAGCAGTGGTCTGTCAGCTCCTAGTGCACTGTGCTGGAGGAGGACCTAGGCTGGCAGTGAGAGTTGTGTACAGAGCGCTTCTGCTGGAACATGAGAAATCATATCCATATGACGACAGTTGTTATGTAAATCATTCTACCCCTAGTAAAATAATTACAATTCTTAACTTTTGATGAGATGAATAGGTGTTATGGAAAGTCACATTTGTTATTAACTGACTTTTAGTTGGTTAAATTCATTGAGAGTTTTTTTTTTAGCTCATTTACTTACCTAAAACAATAACATTTAAAATTTCTGTAGAATTTTTTTCTGTAACACCAAGAGCTTTATATCTACTTCCCTCAAGCTTTAAACATAAAACTGCACTTTGAAATATGTAGACATGCATAAATTCATACCTCACCACAACAGAAAATTTAAGAAAAAAAAAAAAAGAAGCGATTCATGAGAAAGGAGACCTTGTTAGCTCATTAAGGTGTGAAGGAAGCACTCTTTAAGTCTCCAGAGAAACTAGGAAGAAACTGGCCAGATTCCCCCTTTGAACACAGTAAGTCTTTTTGATAAGTTTGGTTCAGGAACATAGTGGCACTCATCCTGTGGCTACCCTTTTCTGTGAAGAAGTAACTTCAGGATTGTCTGTTAATTACTGGCAGAAAGTTGTGAAACATTCTGGATGCCTGAAGCCCAGAGAAAATTAGTCTTTAAAAAAATCCAAGTGTCCATTTTTATTCTAATACCAAGTTCTGTATCCCACCCTCTCCACTGGAAGTTTCCCTATTCTTTACTATTCAGGGAGTATGGACCAAATGTTTTTTTGAGGTGCAGAAGGTGTGAGTTCTGGCTTCTGTAATTGCTTCTGTGCCAAACATGGACATTGGAAGATCAATCCATATCCCCACCCTGTTTCTATCTTTCCCTAGTAGGGTAGGGCTCTGTAGAGGTGAGGTTCCAGGACACATTGGTGAGGTCATCTGCCCAGGGAAGTTAGGTTGGTGTCATGGTGATATCTGCAACTTGGTGGCTGTTTTTATTGTTGTTGTAGTTATTATTGTTGTCATTGTTGTTAGACAGGGCAGAGAGAAATGGAGAGAGAAGGGGAAGACAGAGAGGGGAAGAGATAGATAGACACCTGCAGACTTGCGTCATCACCTGTGAAGAGACTCCCCAGCAGGTAGGGGGCTGGGGGCTCAAACTGGGATACTTATGCTGGTCCTCGTGCTTTGTGCCACGTGCACTTAACCTGCTGTGCTACAGCCCAACTCCCAGAAGTCTTTTTTAAGTATATTCCAAGGTGCCCATGACTTTAGTAACTTTTGCCTGAGCCTAACAGCTAACATGATGGTGAGCTAAAAGTATTGTCTAAAAGGATGGTGTCAGAGTTGAGAATAGGAATAGAAACCTGCGTCAGGGTAGAAAGTAGCTCCCAAATATGAGGAAAGTATGTAAATACCATTAACATAAACCACACTTATCTATTCATATTTAGCACAGGAGCCTCTGTAACCTGTGCATTCCTATCAGTCTGAGCTTGAAGTTCATGGTCACAACTTGAAACATTTTAGGCTGCATTCATTTCACAATCACTCTTTCTTGAGTGGTAGAGTAGTTTGACCCCGCCTCCCTTGAAGAGTGGGACAAGCAGGAGTCATATTTTAAGGATTACTGCTAATCTGTGCTCCTGGCCTGTCCTCTAAAAGTCCTTGGAAACTAAATTGGAAAAGTGAATTATGTGCTTTCATCAAGAATTTTAGGGAAACTGTATATTTAAAATATCATGAGTTGATTTTCTATTGCCAATGAGAAGTTCAAGTGACAGTATCATGATAATTATATCAATTTCATTAGACATCAAATTAGTTTTCTAGGCTGAAACACTTCATTTGAGAGCTACTTGAATAGATATTTTTGTGGAAGGGATGGATTTGGATGGCATCCATTCATAAAAAAATATATAAAATAATAAGAAAGAGACCCAGAAAGAAAGTCTTATGAAAGCCATATTTAAAAGTAGATTATAGGAATGACAGTGATGAAAAAGGTTGCCAGTCTATGTGAGGGGTAGGAAAACGTACTAATTGACAAAGCCATAATTTTTGGAGATATGAGTGGATTATTAACCCAGATGGATATTTTTGTTACTTGGATTTTTTTTCCTCCAGGGTTATCATTGTGCTGAGTACCCATACAACTCCTACATCAATAATGCATGTCCATTTTCTCTTTTATTTCGGATAGAGAATGAGAGACAGAGAGAGGAAGAAAGAAAGTGAGGCAGAGAGAGCTGTGTCATTCCCCCACAACTCATGACACTTCCCCTCTTCAGGTAAGGACCAGGGGATTGGATCAGGGTCATCACACATGGTGATGTATGTGCTTTGCAGGATGAGACACCACCTGTATCTATTTAAAATAATTTTATACTTTTTAAAAAAGATTTATTTCAACATGAAGAATCAGAAGATCACTCTGACAATGTGCTGCCCAGAAATGAACGTGTTGCCTCATGCTTTTAAGTCCAATGTTCTAGTCATTGTTTTTCTACTTTATCTGAGAATGTCATCCCAGAGTAGTAGAACTCCTAGGATAACAAGAAATAAAGTAGGAAGAAAACAAAGAGAAAGAATATGAAATAAATTGGTTCATTATCAAAGTATAAAAAGTTATAGAAAGGCACATGTTACCTTTTTTCAAATTTTTATTTATAAAAAGGAAAAACTGATAAAAATCACAGGATAAGAGGGGACAACTCCACATAATTCCCAACACCAGAACTCCATATCCCAGCCCCTCCCCCTGATAGCTTTCCTATAAGGTATAAATGTATGCAGAGGAAGGACCAAGTTCCAACCCCTGGTCCCCACCTGCAGGGGGGAAGCTCAGTGAGCAAGTGTGAAGCAGGGCTGCAGGAGTCTCTCTGTCTCTCTCCTTCTCTATCTCCCACTTCTCTATAAATTTCTGGCAGTCTCAATCCAATAAATAAATAAAGACAATTTAAAATTTTTTAAAAGAAAACAGGTCTTCCAGAGGAAGAGCTACAGAGCAGCAGCAGATGTGTTTCTTTCCTCTCCTCTCCTGGTTCAACTAGAAATAGCAAAGGAGACCACCTGGTTCCACGACAAGACAGGACTATAATGACTTCAGAAACCCACCAAACCACCAGTGAGTGCAAACATGAGTGGCTCCTGGACAGAGAGGAGCCTAAGGAGAGATTAAATGGCTGGTACAGTCCTCCAGCAGTTTACCAGTTGAGATACCACTTCCAGTCTGATTCACCAACAAAAAGATGGCTGAAAGGAGGAGAGGTCACCCCTAAGGCTCATGAAATACAACTGTGAGTCTGAATTGCTACTGCCCACAGAATCTGGAGCAGCAGGGGGTGAGAGGGAAGGCCTTGAGCTAACACCAGGGGACAGAGAACTAACCAGGAAACTCAGGAGAAGATCTATAACTTGGAGGCCTAGCAGTGAGGCTGTGAGAGTCTTTTTGCATAACTGTCCCACCCTGCTTTGTCTCTTGGTCAGGAGTCAGTGATTAAGCTAAGAAGCCTACTTATAGTTTAAAAGCAAAAAAGGAGTCAGTGATTAAGCTAAGAAACCTACTTATAGTTTAAAAGCCTACTTATAGTTTAAAAGCCTACTTATAGTTTAAAAGAAGCCTACTTATAGTTTCCCATAGCCTACAGGGAAGGAAAAGAACAAAAGAGGCTTTTAAGACACTGAGCTCCAACGCAGGGATTAAAATAATATTGAAACAAATGTCCACAACGGTGAACCATTTAAGTACCTTACTTAGACACAAGTCAATCCAGGCAAGAGTGATCAAAATTTGAAAAGTACTGAGAGAGGGATCTCATAACATACTATATAGAATGGTTAAACCAACAAGAAGAAATATTGGAGAAATGAAACAGGACAAGAGTCTAGCTAAAAGCCCCCCAAAGGTTGAAGCACAAAATAATGAGGTCAACATCCAAACACTAGTTAAGGAAATAATCACAGGAGTGAGTAAAGAATTTGAAAGAATTGTCATCAGAAATGCAGAAACAACCAATGAAACTCTGGAAGAAAACACTAATTATCTCAAGGTTATTAGAGAGCTGAAAGCTGCAATAGCTGAGCTAAGAACACAACTAGCTGAACAAGCTAAAACAGTATCAGAACAGGGTAACAAAATAGATGAGCTCTAAAACAGTAGAGTAGAGAGAAAACAGAATAACTGAGGCTGAAGATAGAATTACCAAGACCGAGGACAAGTTAGAGACAACTAAAAAAGAAGTAAGAGATCTCAAAAAGAGATTAAGAGATACTAAAAACAACAGAGACTTATGGGATGACTTCAAAAGAAATAATATAGGAATTATTATCTTACTGAGGAAGAAAGAGAGGGAGGGGAAGAGAGCATTCTTCAGGAGATAATAGCTGAGAACTTCTCTAGTCTAGACAACATCAAAGACATAAGGGTTGAAGAAGCCCAGGGGGTTCCAAACAGAATTAACCCAAGCTTAAAGACAACAAGACACATCCTATTTAGAACGGAAAGGGATAAGGATAAAGAAAGGATCCTGAGGGCTGCAAGAGAAAAACAAAGAGTCATATACAGAGGAAAACCTATAAGATTAGTAGCAGACTTTTGCACACAAATACTACAGGCCAGAAGAGAATGGCAAGATATATATATATATATATCAAGTGCTCAATGAGAAAGGCTTTCAACCAAGACTACTGTATCCTGCTAGACTATCATTCAGACTAGATGGAGGTAGACAGATGAAAGAATCAACTATCACTAAACCTGGCCTGAAAGAAGTTCTGAAAGTTCTCCTATAAACATTCAGACCACCATAAATATGCCATATATCAGAATACTCTAAAAATCTACAAGAATGGCATTAAAATATCTTCAATCTTTTATATCAATAAATATCAATGACCTGAATTCACCTATTAAAAGACACAATGTAGGAAGATGAATCAGAAACTACAACCCAACAATATGCTGTCTACAGGAAAGCCACCTAACTCAACAAGACAACACAGACTTAGAGTGAAAGGATGGAAAACTATCATACAAGTCAGTGGACCACAAAAAAGGGCAGTAAAAGCTGTTTTCATATCTGACATGATAGAATTTAAAATAAATAAAATTTTAAAAGAAAGGAATGGATACTACTTAATGCTCATAGGATCAGTCAATCAAGAGGTCTTGTTACAATTAGTAACATCTACGCACCCAATGAGAAGCCATCTAAATACATCAAATGTCAACTGAAAGAGTGACAGCAACATAATAAGAACAACATACTCATAGTAGGGGACTTCAAAGCCCCACTCTCTCAACTTGACAAATCATCCAGGCAGAAAATCAATAAAGACATGAGGAACCTAAATGAGGAAACTATTGGACATTTAAGAGTCATTCATCCCAAGAAACTAGAATATACATTCTATTCAAGTCAACATGGGTCATTCTCAAGGACAGACCATATGTTAGGCCACAAAGACAGCATCAGCAAATTCAAGAGCATTGAAATCATCCAAAGCATCTTCTCAGACCACAGTGGAATTTAACTAACACGTAATAATCAACAAAAGATTAGTAATAGTCCCAAAATGTGGAAGCTCAACAGTACACTACTTAACAACTATTGGGTCAAAGAGGAAATAAAGGAAGAAATCAAAATGTTTTGAGAGTTCAATGAAAATGAAGACACAAGCTATCAAAATATTTGGGACACAGCTAGGGCAGTACTGAGAGGGAAGTTCATTGTCATACAATCACACATTAGGAAACAAGAAAAAGCACAAATAAACAGCATGATTGCACTTCTTAAAGACCTAGAAAGAGAAGAACAAGACCCCTAAAGCAACCAGAAAGACAGAAATCAGTAAAGTTAGGGGAGAAATCAATAACATTGAAAATAAGAAAACCATACAAAAGATCAACTAAAGTAAATGTTAGTTCCTTGAAAGACTGAACAAAATTGACAAAACTTTTGCCAGACTCACAAAACAAAAAGGGAGAAAACGCAAATAAGTCAGATCATAAATGAAAGAGGAGATATCACAAAAGAGACTGCAGAAATTCAACATATCATACGAAGCTTCTATGACCAACTCTTATGCCACCAACCTAGAGAACCTGGAAGAAATGGACGCTTCCCTAGATACCTACAAACTTCCAAAATTAAGTAAAGAGGAACTAGATAACATGAACAGGCCCATCACAGCTAATGAAATTGAAACAGTTATCAAAAACCTTCCCAAGAATAAAAGTCCTGGACCAGATGCTTTTACAAATGAATTCTACAAAACCTTCAAGGAAGAGTTAATACCTCTCCTTTTAAAAGTCTTCCAGAAGATTGAAGACACTGGAATACTCCCTTCCAGCTTCTATGAAGCCAACATCACTTTGATACCAAACGCAGACAGAGACACAACCAAAAGCGAAACCTACAGACCAATATCTCTGATGAACATAGATGCTAAAATATTGAACAAGATTCTAGGCAACCAGATACACAGTATATTAAAAAGATATTTCATCATTACCAAGTGGGGTTTATCCCAGGGATACAAGACTGGTTTAATAGATGTAAATCAATTAATCCACCACATCAATAAAAGCAAGACCAAAAACCACATGGTCATATCAATAGATGCAGAGAAAGCCTTTGACAAAATACAACATCCCTTATGATCAAAACACCACAAAAATGGGAAAAGATGGAAAATTCCTGGAGACAGTGCAGTCTATATATAGCAACCCAACAGCCAACATCATACTCAATGGTGAAAAACTGGAAGCATTTCCCCTTAGCTCAGGTATTAGACAGGGCTGCCAACTATCACCATTACTACTAAACATAGTGTTGGAAATTCTTGACATAGCAATCAGGCAGGAGCAAGGAATTCAAGGGATACAGATTGGAAGAGAAGAAGTCAAACTCTCCCTATTTGCAGATGGCATGATAGTATACACAGAAAAACCTAAGGAGCCCAGCAAGAAGCTTTTGGAAATCGTCAGGCAATACAGAAAGGTGTCAGGCTACAAAATTAACATTCAAAAGTCAGTGGCATCCCTCTATGCAAACACTAAGTTAGAAGAAGAAGTTGAAATCCAGAAAATCAATTCCTTTTACTATAACAAAAAATTAATAAATTATGTAGGAATGAACAAAAGAGGTAAAAGACTTGTATACTGAAAATTATGAGTCACTACTCAAGGAAATTGAAAAAGACACAAAGAAGTGGAAAGATATTTCATGTTCTTAGGTTGGAAGAATTAACATCATCAAAATGAATATACTACCCAGAGCCATATACAAATTTAATGCTATCTCCATCAAGATCCCAACCACATTTTTTAGGAGAATAGAACAAATGCTACAAATGTTAACCTGGAACCAGAAAAGACGCAGAACTGCCAAAACAATCTTGAGAAGAAAGAACAGAAATGGAGGCATCACACTCCCAGAACTCAAATTGTATTATAGGGGCATTGTCATCAAAACTGCTTGGTACTGGAATATGAGCCCAGAAGTAAGCCTCGACACCTATGGACATTTAATCTTTGACAAAGTTGCCCAGACTATTAAATGGGGAAAGCAGAGTCTCTTCAACAAATGGTGTTGGATAAAAATTGGTTAAAAGGGACGGGAGTAGATAGCATAATGGTTATGCAAATAGACTCTCATTCCTGAGGCTCCATCTAGTCCTGGTTCAATCCCTTGCACCACCATAAGCCAGAAGTGAGCAGTGTTCCAGTAAAAAAAAAAAATGGGTTGAAACATGCAGAAGAATGAAACTGAACCACTATATTTCACCAAATACAAAAGTAAATTCATGTGGATCAAGGACTTAAATGTTAGATGAAAACCTATCAGATACTTAGAGGAAAATATTGGCAGAACTCTTTTCCCCATAAATTTTAAAGATATCAATGAAATGAAACCAATTACAAGGAAGGTTAAGGCAAGCATGAACCTATGGGACTACATCAAATTAAAATGCTTCTGCACAGGAAAAGAAATCACTATCACTACCCAAACCAAGAGATCCCTCACAGAATGGGAGATGTTTATATGCCATACATCAGACAAGAGGCTAATAACCAGAATATATAAGGAGCCTGCCAAACTCAACCACAGAAAAAGAAATAACCCCATCCAAAAATGGGGAGAGGACATGGACAGAATATTTACCACAGAAGAGATCCAAAAGGCCAAGGAACACATGAAAAAATGCTCTAAGCCTTTGATTGTCAGATAATTGCAAATAGAGACAACAATGAGATACCACTTCACTCCTGTGACAATGTCACACATCAGAAAATGTAGTAGCAGCAAATGCTAGAGCAGTTGTTGGATCAAAGGAACCCTCCTGCATTGCTGGTGGGAATGTAAGTTGGTCTAACCTCTGTGGAGAACAGTCTAGAGAATACCCTACAGACTAAACATGGACCTAGCCTATGATCCTGCAATTCCTCTCCTGGGGATATATCCTAAGGAACCCAAAGCACACATCCAAAAAAATATGTGTACACATATGTTCTTAGCAGCACAATTTGTAATAGCCAAAACCTGGAAGCAACCCAGGTGTCCAATAACTGAAGTTTGGCTGAGCAAGTTGTGGTCTTTATACATAATGCAATACTACTCAGCTATAAAAAATGGTGACTTCACTTTTTTTAGCCGATCTTGGATGGACCTTGAAAAATTCGTGTTCAGTGAAATAAGTCAGAAACAGAAGGATGAATATGGGATGATCTCACTGTCAGGCAGAAGTTGAAAAAACAAGATCAGAAGAGAAAACACAAGTAGAACCTGAAATGAAGTTGTCATATTGAGCCAAAGTAAAAGACTGGGTGGGTGAGTGGGGGAGGGGGGATGGTGGAGAATACAGGTCCAAAAGGATGATATAGGACATAGCGGGCTTTGTATTGTTATATGGAAAACTGGGAAATGTTATGCATGTACAAACTATTGTATTTACTATGAATGTAAAACATTAATTCCCCAATAAAGAAATAAAAAAAAAAGTATGCAGAGACCACACACATCAAGGACGTTGCCTCAAGACATGTGAAGTGACATGAACTTGAGACTGTAGCCAGACTTAAAGGTTCTTAGCCTTGAGAAGGTGGTGACAAGATGACAGTGGTGGCAGACGACAGTTGTTGGACAATAAATATTATCAGTAAGGCTAGAATAGTGAGTAAACTTCGCCGGCCCCAACACACCAGAAGAAGCCTTGATTCTCCCGTTTCTCTGTCTTTGTTTCTCTCTTTATTTTTTTAAATTTTATTAACTGTATTTATTTGATAGGGACCTCCAGAAATCAAGAGGAATATCAGAGAAACACCTGCAAAACTGCTTCACCACTCATGAAGCTTTCCTTCTTCAGGTGGAGACTGGGGGCTTGAACCTGGGTCCTTCCACAGTGTAACATGTGAGCTT